>NC_135174.1:15991377-16071377 GCF_041146795.1 Maylandia zebra | reverse complement strand
CTCACTCTCTTTCAAATGGTGTGTTAGAAAATGGAAATCAGGTCTGCGACCGCTCCCAGTCAGGAGGTGTTTTCAAAACAACTTTAGGGAGATAAAATGGCAATAAGATGTAGTTACTATTACATCAATCTGTGATTGAATGTGTCAACTTGGAAATTACATGCAATTTGTTTGTGATAAATCTGTGGAAATCTGTTGTCATCTGCTGCAAATGTGTTGCCATCTACATGCACAGAACTTCATATTATCTGTGTACGCTTATTCCAACCAGATTTTGTTAGATTTGAAGCAGAAATTCCAACATAAATAGTGACATAGTTGGTGCAGATTGGTGACTTAACTGCAAAATGACACAGGTGCTCGGCAACCTTTAAGTTTTTAAATGAAAGTAAAACCAGGGTTCAAGCAGTTTGCAACTAGTTAAGTCATCTGCTGCAAAAACAGGATTTCAATTTAGCCAAGATTGATTGCAGAGTGTTTGGAAGCCCCGTTTAGTCTGAAATTATTTGCAAACTTTCAGAAACCCATATGAGAGTGACTGCGTCAGTGTGAGTTGGACTGTGATTGTTTGGAGACTGGTTGCTGCCTACTGAGCAGGTGTGCAGTTGAAAGTCAGGGGGTTGAGTTAAGTTGAGGGTTTGCATGCTCAGTTTCTGGACAGTCTGTTTGCTGCAACTATTTACAATTCTGTCTCTGAAAGAATTCAGCGCAGTCACCTGTCTTTACTCAACTGTTACTGAGCAGGATGATTGGAAGACAGGAAAACTGCTTAGTCTAATGGCACTGATCACCAACAGTGCATGTATAGAGCCTTGAAGTGACTGTTGTTATGATGTGGTGCTGTATAAATATAATGGAATTGAATTGTATCATGTCTTGGTAGTTTATTGGTTTGAAGTTTGTGTTCAGCAAAGATGGCTGTTTATGTTAAGTTTCCAGGCTGCCAGGTGTTGATTCATATTGTTGCTGATCATCTTAAACCCCACTAAATAAATGTAGATATCAAAAATCTAACATAAAAAGGGCTTTTTGAGGCTTTTTCCCATTTATAACTTGACAGTTTCAAACCTTTATTATAAATTTAGCTAAAATTGACTTATGGCGAGGGGGTGGCCTAAAAAACAGAAACGCACCATCCTCAGCTCTGCTCCTCGGCCTGAAGGCTATTTGAATTAGCTCCTCTGGGTTTCACTTTTGTAAAGATAATTTTTGGGGCATTTTTCTTTTATTGGACACTGTAGCTGTGAAGATTAGACAGGAAGGAGGAGAAACCGAGCCAGAGAACCCAAGCCTCTGTATTTCAACCATGTGGCATATAGTCACCTGCTCAAAGGCATTTTTGTTTTAAACCTAATTTAATTTAAATCACAGAATTTGTTTCAGCAGCTTTTTGTTTGAAGTGTCAGAAAATAAGTGCAAATACATAGCATGTTGCTTCCAAGGGACTATTTTGAATAAAGAAGCCAAAGCTCTGTATGGAGAGACATAAAATGGAGTAAAACAGCTTTAGAAACTAGAACCCATCAAAATACTGTTAATTAATTTAGGTTAATTGTTTTGGGTTTTTTTTCCCTGAAACATCCCTGCTGCTGTTGAATTTTCCTTTTCAGTGCTTCATTGTATTCACCAAAATCCTCTGCGATGCACACAGCTGTCAGCACTGCCAACTTCAATCAAAGAGGCTAGATTATACCACCATATGGCCAGTGGGAACCCTTCGTATTTAGAAGACAGTCAGTGAATGAAAGGCACAGAAAGATGTCGGCTTTAAGCTCTCGCCAGCCTTTCATAACTGAAGAGAGAGAGTTCAGTGGAGCATAGGCCTGAAGAAAAGCGGGAAACCCCAGAGGAAGTGAGGTGATGTATTAAGGTTAATTATTAAGTTGGTCATCAAATTGAGCAGGACACTGTGTTTTGAACCATCAAACGACAGATGCATAGGACAGAGTTGGGCTGTGCAGGCATGTGAGTGTTCTGCAGTTTATTGATCCACAAAATGAACAGTTGTACATGAGCTGTGTCAGAGTACAGTGGTACAAAAACACTTAACCACAGTATAGGCGTATGGATGTTAACCTGGGAGGGAAGAAAGCTGCTGGTGGCACTGCTCAGTCCGGCAAACTAATCCGACGTTGTGTCCGTGCAGTTCGATGCACGGTGAGTGCCATTTAAAATGCAATTCTTGTTTTTGGGGAAAGTTTCAAATGCATCTTAAACACGGTCTACATTTTGTGCAGATAATGTTTTCCTTGTTCATTGTTTTTTTTGTTTTTTTTTTTTTTTTTTTTTTTTTTTTAAATCCCATCTAATTGACTTGGAAATTCCCATGTCAAGTTTCATTACGGGGAAAACAAACAATGACGGCCGATTAGGGTATCTGCCCAACTGCTCCAGTCTGCTGCCAACCTGCTATGGCTCAACCCTGAATGAGGGACAATCATAGGAGTGATCTAGGGGCATGTCAGGCTTGAGCAGTGCTTCAGCTTAGGTGCTGTGTATTTGCACTCTTCTGGATACTTGGAGATTTACTCAGACAGGGAGCGATATCACATCTCTTGTAAATGGGCTGGTACTTTAATATCTTTCTATTTGAGAACTTGGATCACTTTCTACTTTTACTAGGATTAAAAAAAAAAACAACCCAAATCCAGTTATCAGCAGTTGTCTGGGTGAAAATGTATCGTTGATGCTAGAGGACGGGGAAGAATGGGCAGACTGCTTTGAGCTGATGGCAACAGTAATTCAAATACTCACTTGTTAAAACCATGGTATGCAGAAGAGCATCTCTAAACACGTCAAACCTTGAAGCAGACAAATTACTGCAGCAGAAGACCACACCAGGGCCATCAAAGCTCGTCAAAATTAGGCAATGGTGATTGGACAACACTGCCTGGTCTGACAATGATTTCTGCTGCAACACTGAATTGGTCAGGGTCAGAATTTGGCATAAACATGAAAGCATGGATCCAGCCTGCCTTGGAGCAACAGTTAAGCACCCGCACATCATTTAAACATTGCTGACCATGCCATCTATTTGGGACCACAGTGTACGTGTCTTCTGATGGCTTCTGGATCATGAAATTGAGTTCACTGCACTCAAATGGCCTCCACAGTCACCAAATCTGAACCAACAGATGTAGTAGAAGCGGTGATTCACGTCATAGATGTGTGTCCAACAAATTTGCAGCAGCTGTGTGATGTTATCTTGTCAATTCGGATCAGAATCTCAGAGGAATATTTCCAGCACCTATGAGGATTTCTGAAAGTGAAGGGGTTTCAGCCCAGTAATAGTAAGGTGTAACAAACAAAGTCTCCAGTGCGTTTATCTTTAGCCAGAGCTAGACCACCTCTCTCATATGAGCAATAATGACTTACTGTGGCCTATGTGGCAGATTAAAATATCCTTTTTTTTTTTTCTTTTTTTTTTTTTATTTGTTTTGAGACATTAAACCTAAAGTTACTCCCAAACACAGGTGACCATTGTGTGATTGAGTGTGTTACTGTGGTAGAAAATGCACCGTGGTTACCATTAGTAATGCCATTCATTTTCAGCTGATCACAGCAAAATAAGAGGCTCACTTTACAATATTTACTAACGCTTTTCAAAGCAGATTGTTTTCAACAACACTCAGCAGTCCAATTAAATCTTATATTTTAAACACTTCAAATATAGCCCCAGCCTGGCTGCCTTGGGCACTTGTCACCAGCCAAATGAAGGATTGTTTGTGCTGTGGCGGTTCATTCTAATTGCCACTCTGGCATAGCGCCATCCTGTCTTCAATCAACATTTTCCAAAAAAGACATTTCCTTGGCAGCGAGTATGTTTTCATCAGCCTATCAGGGGGGAATGTGACAAAGAATTGACAGAACGTGACAAATAATGAACCCAAGACTATTGTTAATTTGTCAGAATATGAGACTCAAGATGACAAAAAACAATTGGTTATTGTTTTTAAAAACTCTACCAGAAGTAGAAATGATCCCCCAATAGCTGTAAGTGATTTGTGTAATTATAATCTGCAGTAACGAGGCAAATTCCCGAGCGTGATAGATCTCAGTCCTGCATCTTAACCGTAATGAAATTGGAGGAGAGCTTGATGGCTTGCTTCACTGTCATTGTGCTGATCAGGCGGTTCTGTCTTTTGTTGTCGAACGTCAGGGGTGTGTTTGTCGATGTGAGGCGGGTTGATTTGCCAGCCTTCAAAACCACAAGAAACTGCTGCAGGATTACTTTGTCATTTCCAACTCGAAGGAAATGTTGCTGCTGAAAGGAAAAATAGAATAGAATAGAATTCAACTTTAGTGTCATTGCACATGTCACAAGTACAAGGCAATGGAATGCAGTTTGCATCCATCCAGAAAGTGCTTTAGCAATAATATAGATATATTACAAAATATATATTAAAAAAATGGGTCTATTATAGGTATGAGGGTACAAAATATGGGTCTATGATGGGTATGTTATAATGTACATAGTATGAAGTTATGTTATGAATATGCTATAATTATAAGTATGTACAGGCTGTAGTGAGTGTACAAATTATGAACAGGATAGAAATATGAAACTATACAAGTTATAAACAGTTGTAGAACTATAATTATTATTTTACAGAATGATTGTCTGTACAGAATTTACAGTAGTGCAGTTTAGATCAGTGAGATATGTGACTAATTTCTACATAGGTTATATAAAGTGCTAGCAGTTGTGAGTGGTGGTTCGGTCTATCTTATTATTGTCTGTATGATGGTACAGTTGGCCGTGTGTGTGTGTGTGTGTGTGTGTGTGTGTGTGTGTGTGTGTGTGTGTGTGTGTGTGTGTGTGTGTGTGTGTTCAGTTATGGGTGGTTGTGGGTGTGTGTATGTTCAGTCCATGAGTTTAATGTGGGTCAGATGTCAGGAGGCAGAGTTCAGGAGTCTGACAGCTGTGGGGAAGAAGCTGTTCCGGTACCCGGTGGTCTTAGTCCAGAGGCTCCTGTAGCGCCTCCCAGAGGGCAGGAGGTTGAAGAGGCCATGTGATGGGTGACTGGGGTCTTTGATGATTTTCCGAGCTCTTTTCAGACACCGCTTCCTGTAGATGTCATTTATGGCAGGATGTGGTGCTCCGGCAATGCGCTGGGCGGTTTTCACGACCCTCTGCAATGCCTTCCGGTCCGAGGCAGAGCAGTTCCTGTACCAGACTGTTATACAGTTGGTCAGAATGCTCTCGATGGTGCAGCGGTAGAAGTTCACCAGGATGTCTGAGGACAGGTGGTTCTTCCTCAGAGTCCTCAAGAAGAAGAGGCGCTGGTGAGCCTTCTTGACCAGCTTGGAGCAGTTGGTCGTCCAGATGAGATCCTCGGAGATGTGGACTCCCAGGAACTTGAAGCTGCTCACACGCTCCACAGCCGTCCCCTTAATGTGGATGGGTGGATGTGGGTCAGCATTCCTCCTGTAGTCCACGATGAGCTCCTTGGTCTTCTCAGTGTTGAGCAGCAGGTTGTTGGTGTCGCAGCACTCAGCCAGACGATCCACCTCCTCCCTGTAGGCGGCCTCATCGTTGTCACTGATGAGGCCAATCACCGTGGTGTCATCTGCAAACTTAATGATTGTGTTGGAACCATCGGCAGGTCTGCTGTCATGGGTGAAGAGGGAGTAGAGGAAAGAGCTCATCACACAGCCTTGTGGTACAAAGGTGTTAATTGTGATGGTAGATGAGCAGCGGTTATCCAGCTGGACATGTTGGGGCCGGCTGGTCAGGAAGTCCAGTAACCATTTACACATCAGTTCCCACTGATGCCTAGGTTTGTCAGTTTCCTGATGAGTTGTGAGGGGAGGATTGTATTGAACGCTGAACTGAAGTCTATAAACGGTATCCTGGCGTAAGTGTTTTTATTGTCCAGGTGTGAGAGGACAGTGCAGTGCGATGGAGACTGCATCCCCTGTGCTCCTGTTTTGACGGTATGCGAATTGGTGGGGGTCCAGGGTGAGGGGGAGTCAGGATTTGAAGTGTGCTAGGACCAGCCGATTTAAGCACTTTGTAGTGATGGGGGTGAGGGCTACTGGGTGGTAGTCATCGAGGCTTGATGGTTTGGAGTTTTTGGGAATCGGGACGGAGGTGGAGGTAGATTTGAAACAGGCCGGTACTACAGCGTGGACCAAGGACAGGTTGAATATATCTGTCAGCGCTCCTGCAAGCTCCCCAGAACACGCTCTGAGAACACGCCTGGGGATGCCATCAGGACCTGCAGCCTTGTGGACATCAATCCTGCTCAGCACCGCTCCTACATCGGTGAGGGAGAGAGTCAGTGGTTGGTGGTCCGGAGTCCCCTCTGCTTTAGTTGCAGTTGTTGGATTCCCTTGCGCAAAACAAGCATAAAAGTTGAGCTCGTTGAGGAAGGAGACATCAGAGGATGTGGGGAAGGGTGCGATGGTCCTGTAGTCTGTAATGGTCTGGAGTCCTCTCCACATACGTTGGGGATTGAAGTCGGAGAAGTGTTCTTCTACCTTAAAAAAAATGATTCTTTTTGTTTTAAATGTGGCCCAATAGACTTCTGATGATGTTTTTCTAATGTTGCACAAAGTCATCGACTTGTTTTTCAGATTCTGGAATAAGTAGTGGAATAGAAGTGAAGTAGAGCATAAATTTTAGACTTAACTGTATTTTCTAAAGTTGTACAGCTTTTCCTCCATTCATACTGCATCAAAGTAACAGGAAAGCAAATAAATAACAGAAACTATGCTACTTTTTCTTATATTAAGATAAGTGTGGCGTTAGGCTTCTTTATTAGCAGAAAAGGCAGTTTTTGTTCTGCTGGCTGTCATAAAGAAAGCAAGTTGAGCTTTGAATTAGCTTACTTTTCAGACCTGGGCCGCATGCCACAAAGCACATTCGACATAGCCAGGGTATCTTTCCATTATCTGGATTCACTTATACCAATGTAAACGGTCACACAAAGCTGCTTATCCACATGCTAAATTAACGCAGGGTTTCTCATTCTAGCTATGAGCAGGTTCATGTGAAAGGGAAGACATTGGCAGCAGTTAA
The DNA here is from genome assembly GCF_041146795.1 of Maylandia zebra. Classification (NCBI taxonomy): domain Eukaryota; kingdom Metazoa; phylum Chordata; class Actinopteri; order Cichliformes; family Cichlidae; genus Maylandia; species Maylandia zebra. Next base: position 16,064,353 of record NC_135174.1, on the reverse strand, counting down.
CCAATCACAGTGGCTGATTTTACACAAGAAGAAACGCATAACGCAGATTGAAAGCAACACAGATGCTCCAGACAAACAGTGTGTGTGAAAGGAAAAGGTACTGAACATTAGTTTAGAATCAAATCTCTGTATGAATGCTCGACCTTTAAGTGCTTTGGTCAGCAAGACTGGAAAAGACCTGCTGTATTACAGAATTTTAGTCTATTTGAAGCCTACAAGCAAAGCCAGATAAGAGGCTAACTGTGAAAATAACAGGCGTATCAGAATCACAGCTGAATCATTAAGGGAAATCTGATGATAAGAGTATTTTATTAAGTTAATTGGTGTTTAACAGTCTGAGAGCAAGCAATGAGTATATTCTTTAAGAATATACTCAGAATTTAAATACAGGCTTGGTCTACATGTGAATTTAATTGAAGATCAGCAAGTAGAAACAGGTGCACTGTTTTTCAGATCCTGTATTAATCCTGTTGTGAAATTGTTTTTAGCAGTTCTGCTGTTGATTTCTAACATGACGGCTGCACATCAGAGCTCTGAAACTAAACTGGATCTATTTAGACATTTAATGTTATATTAAATTTTATAGATAAGGTAGGTGCAGGATCATATATTAATGTTTATATAATAATACAATGTTTTTGTTTGTTTTACTGGTGACAGGAGGGGGGGGGGGGGGGGGTTAAGGAATAAAGTTGCATCCAAGAATCTGTCCTATCCTGCTCATCAGGATAACATGAAGACTTTAGACACTACTGGAAAATTCCCTCCTATCCTCCGACAGAGGTCTCAGGAATCTTCTCAAGATGGTCATGCTGTTTCTGGAGAATCGATTGGTCAGTAGGCAGTGATTTCACACCTCTGATCTCTAATCTGAAACATAACCTGCTGCAGGGCAGGTTGAGTTCAGTGCATGAGTTACCATGGTGATTTACCGTGGTAAGAAGTGAACCACCTTTGTAGTACAGAAAACCCAGAGTTAGATTTAGACTTATCCAAAGGTTGACTTTGAAGTTTGGGCTCTGTCTCTTGTACGGTCTGTGGTGTAAAGTGATGCGGAGAGGTGAAAGTTTGTGTCGTGCTTGGTTGACATTTTTCTAAACACTGCTTTGGATGACTGGAATAAATTTTAGTCCAGTGTAGATGGGAAAATATGCATTATACAACAAAGAAATGTCTTTTATACATGTGGAGAGCTGGCAGAGATTCTTTCAAGCTGTGAAGAAAATGTGCAGAGATTTAAAAAAAGACAGCCCTTTGTTTAACTAACATCCTTATTCATCTCCATAGAGATGCTGGTTTACTCATATACGTTTATGTGATGGGAATGAGTTGATTGTAACACAATCGGCTGCATGGCCTCTCAGCACTGTCGGTAATGAAGGAATGTGTGTAGGATGAGACTGTGAAGACTCTGCATACACACTGTGCGCTCTGCTCACCTGGTATTTTATGAGTCTCTCCCACAGCTGTGAGCTAAGCTCAGAGGGGAGATTTAGCCTCCCACCTACATAGCCAGCAATTCCAGGAGCAGTTATGAGGGTGAGCAGGTATGTAGCAGCTGGTCTGTGGGAATAGCTGCTCCACCTGCTGCACTAATATAGGGACTGTTAATTAAAATAAATAACAGATGCCAACAGCTCTAGAGGAAAAGGCATAGTCCAGTATTAAGAGACATACAGTTTTCTTCTTGTATTAAAGGTTTTACCAGCATGGTCGTGGTTGACCATCATTAGGTTTATATCGACAGTTTTTGCCCTTTTAAGTGACAAGAATGCGAGGGTTCGTGATTGGATGTGAGTCAGGTGAGATTGATTTTTAGATTAAGGGAGAGTTTTCTGGGTATCAAAGGCTGGTTTTCTAAAATAATTGATTTTTTATTTTTCCTTTTAAGGAAAACTAGAACATGACAGTGGTAATGAAAACTGCTTTCATTGTCAGAATTAATGACTGGACTTCCCCCCTGACTCTCTGCCGCAAACTCCTGGAAAACATCAAAAACAAAAAGGTCAGGATGCAGGTTGAAAAATGAATGAAGTGGAAAAACTAAAAAGGAATGGTTGTTTCGCAGAACTATTGTTTTTTAAGTCTCTCAAAAGGATTACCTGTCAAGTCTGTAACCTCATCTGACTCAGCAGGATTCATCCCCCTGACGGTCAAGCTAAAGGCAGAATGTGCTCACAGCAAGCTGCATTAGGGATTGCATGGCCACTCTCTGGTCATTCATTACCAGTATTTATAACAGCCAGTAATTTAAAAGCAAAGAGAAACACCCTTCAGTCATGTCATCTGTGCCATTGCATAGTTTGTCCACCAGAGGGCACTATACAACCTCCTTATTGGCAACAACCAGCTGATCTGAGCAGGCTTGGGCAGAGTAAATGATGAAACACAACAAATTTTAGAGAAATCTGTTTGTTTTGTGTGTCAGAAAGAGGAAAAAACACATCTGCCAATATGTCTGTGTATTAATTTTGATCTTAAAAATCTGTTTTTATTACCTACTGAACATTATGATTTACCTGGCCTGTGAAGTAACTGTCAAACTTAACTTGGGCATCTTGTTGGAAACAAACAGCCAGTTTGATCAGACTTGGTTAGAGTTTTTTCTCGGAATAAAACAATAAAAAATAACAACTCTGGGCCTATATCTTAAAAGTTCATCCTCTCCTACAGAGTCCTGTGATAAATTGGTCTGTCCAGGGTGCACTATGACAGCCTGGATAGGTTCTAGCACCCCACAATCCTGAACTGGATAAATGTGAGAAAAGAGGGATGCATTACAACTGAAATCTGGCACTTGAATGTCACATCTGCAATGCTATTTCAAATTGAATGCCCATAGCTTGCAGTTTCTCAGCTGTGTTGGTAACTGTCCTGTTGGAGGATGAACATTGGGCCAAATCTAAGCTACTGGGCTCTCTAAAACAAGATTCATTAATGACATCTTAACTCGTCTTAACTCTTTACTTACACTTCAAAATCAGTCAATGAGGACCAATCTAAACATTTAAACATAAGGCTTCATTCATTTTCTTCCACTTTATCCAGGACAGCAGGTGGCGTGGTTAGCACCATCACCTCACAACTAGAGGGTCCTGGGTTCGAATCCATCCATGTTCTGCCAGCGTTTGAGTGAGTTCTCTTGAGGTGCTTTAGCTTAATCCCCCATTCCAAAGACATGCATGTTAGATTATTCCACACTGGCTGTAGATGTGAATGTGAGTGCGGCTGGTTGATAGATTGGCAGCCTCCAGAGTGTGTTCTTTCTTGGCCTGTGACAGCCAGGATATTCAGCCCAAGGACAATTTTCTGAATGCCCTGCAAATAAAGTAGAAGCTCTCCATCTAAACACGTATTCTGTTTAGTCTGCAACCTTGATCAGGATTATCCAAAAATAGCTGGTTTTGCAGGTGAAGCTTGCACCACTTCAGCCACATGTGTTCATTGGCAGTTAATGAGGAGTGTGGTTAAAAATGTATCTGGCAGTGAGAAGGGAAGCCATGTATGATGATTGCACATGAATGATTGTGACAAAAGTATTCTAATATACAAAAGACCTGAATGCAACATTATTAAAGACTTTCATTACTCAATGTGAAACAGCTCTGTTTAACTGCAAAAAGCTTATCAGTCACTGATACTATAGTGTTGTCATGGTGACAAGGTAAAGAATCCTATTGGACAAAAGTGCCTGGTATCATTATCTGACCTTGCTTCTCTTCAAATGAGCAGTCGCACAGTTTGAAATGAAATTAATGCTTTATGCCTCGGTAATGAGAGCAAATATTAATTATACTGGAACTTGAGTGCAGTAATGGGTCTATTCATCACTGTCAAAGCAGGACTGCCCTTTGAAAAATGTATTCAGATTTGGGTATTGGTTTTAAATGACCAATTATGTGCTGCGTGGAGTTCGCTGTCCTCTCTGTAAGCTTCACAATCAACCAGACGTTTGTTGCCAGGGACGTTTTTTAAAAGAAGCATATCTGTTTGTTTTTGTTCTCTTGTTTAATCTTACAGTGAGTTAAAAATAATGACATTCTGATAATAACACAGTAAAAGATCCAGAACCAGTGCGTTTAGTCACATGCACATGACTGCCAAATATCAGGTGCTGGATGCAGAAATAGTACATGAAGTTGCAGTGCACAGAGACAAATCTCACAATGAGTCCTGGGTTTCTTAATGGCGCTCTGAGGCGTCCTCACTGATATGGCCGTATGTTGTGTTCTTTGTTTTCATCCCAGGTTGTTCTCTGTGATTCTGTCTCGGCCTCATGTGAGGAACAAAACAAAACAGAAGAGGGAATTATTTGAGAGAACTGTTTCCTCTCTCCCCCTCCAACCTCTCCGCAGCCTCCTGCCGCCTCTGAATGATTGAAGCCATGCCCATCGTATCTGCAAGCACAGGTATATGTGCTCAGGCTCGTTCATGGTCTGAAGCTTTTTATGTAGTTATGAATAAATTATGTGCTGGAATAAAGCATTATTACATTAATGTGGATAAACTGTTGGAATTTGAAAGGGGGGTGATATGGAAAAGCATATTATTATAAACATCGGTGAGCTAAAGAGAGAATCCATACAGTCTCTTTGTTGATGAAGGTGGTTATTATGTACGATGCATTTCTAGATAGAAATTGTTCTTTGACTCAGTCATAAATATACAGCATGATTTCTTTTTCTTTTTTTTAAATACTCAAGGGCTGCATGAGATCCTGGCTCTGCTCACGTCTCAGCTTCACCCTGATGCCAACCACAAAGAAGACCTGGTCTTCCTCAAAGATGTCTTCAGCGAGAAAAGCATTGGATACCTCATGAAGGTATAGTGGATACATCAGAGTAGAAGTGACTACTGTATTTGTGATTCAGACATTTTATTTATTTATTTTTTTTCACACATGCTGGATTACTGAACATGCACATTAAGTTTAATTGCTACGGTGTAGATGACATCTACTCATGGGTCACCGCTGAACCATGAGTTGTTCCAAAACCGTCCATCTACAATTGGATGTTGGACACAAAGCACAGAAAAAAACTCTGAAAGTGTGTGAATAGGTGAATCAGACATGTTGTGTAAAGCACTTTGAGTGCTCAAGTATAGTCAAAAGAGAGCTATATAAAAACCGAACCATTAACTGAGTGGATGCGTGACTTACTTTTTCCTTCCTGTCAGCTTGAAGCAGTTTGATTCTTCTCCTCTGACATCAACAAGTCATTTTCACCCAGTGAACTGCCTCTCAGTGGATATTTTCTCTTTTTCTGACTATTCCCTGTAAACCCTAGAGATGGTTGTGTGGGAAAATCCCGGTAGATCAGTAGAAATACTCAGACCAGCCTGTCTGACACAAACAATCATGCCCTGTTCAAAGTCACTTAAATCGCATTTCCTTCTCGATGTGATGCTCAGTTTGGACCTGAGCGGGTTGTCTTGACCTTGTCTACATGTCTGCATTGAGCTGCTGCTATGTGATTGGCTGATTGGATATTTGTGTTAACAAACAGTTGAACAACTTTACCTAACATAGTGGCTGGTTATAAAACGGTACACATCATATATGATGGTTTTTTGTTGTTGTTGTTGTTGTTGTTGTTGTTGTTTTTCATTAAAAATTAATGATCTGCATTTGTGGTTTTGTTGCTTCTTGCTTTACATCCAGATCCATGAAAAACTGAAGCAGTATGAGAAACACAGCCCCACTCCAGTCCTGCACAGTGCCTCCTGTTTGGCAGAGGATGTAAGTGCAATTAGAAGTGAATATATATTTTCTCTGGTGACTAGAAGAATACTTTGAAATACTTAAAGCAGTAATTTTCTGATTTCAATCACCAGCTAGCAGAAGAGCTTCAGAATGGGCCACTGGAGGATGATGAGCAAGAACTGTTGCTCCTCTTGAGCACTCCTCATCTCAAGGTGTACACGCGCACACACACACTCAGCCTTTTTCAGCCTGCGTAAAGAAGCTGTTAAATGCTAGACCAGGTTTGATCTCTTTAATAATGCTGCTTCACAGTATTTTTGCCCTGCACACCTCTGATTTTTCCACATTTATTACATAACACCACCGTCAGAGCTGTCTGCACCCCTTCCCCATCCCCTAGACACACACAAGACTGCCTAATTACTCTGATCAAGTGATTATGCTCAGGTTATTGGCTGTCTGGGAAGCATTCTGGGAATTGATGATAGCTGTGGAATCAGAACGTTCATTTTATTCCCTCAGTTTTCTTTTCCCCAGAAATCGGGTATGTTTCCTACGTGCTGTAACCTTCTTTTCTGGATCCTTTTATCTCTGTTGATCAAGCTCCTAAATCTTGGCTTGTGATTCAGGCAGTGCTATCGGCTCATGACACAGTGGCTCAAAAAAAATTTGACCCTGTGCTGCCACCACTCCCAGACGATCTGGACGATGACCTGGAGGAAGAGTCTGTGAAGATCGTTCGGCTGGTGAAGAACAAGGAGCCACTGGTAAGTGTCTAAGGGTGCAGTTTGGCTTTTCATTAAACTAGTACCTGCTTTTTGAAAACTACTGCTAATGAAATAAAAGAGAAATGAAACAGATTCAGTAAATCAGATTATAAGAAACGCGCACAAAAAAGCAAAGAAATATTCCTACTGAGTATCAAATATGTGCTGATGATTGATATTAGATTTTCCTATGAAGGTGAAATCAACATCTTTATTTGAACCTGTTCAATTGGAGTTTGAAACAACTTTATTAAGGGCATCGATAAAGAGGAGCAGTCATACTCGTATGTGGAAAAGATCAACCCCAACCTGCCGGCACCCACTGCTTCATTCACAAGTTAGAACCTGTGTACAGGAGGCTGTAGAAGACATTACAGAGCCGGGTCATTTTCAGATATTTATTGACTCTTAAACTGGTTGCCTCCTTCTCCGTCCAGAGGTTTTCAAACGTTGGTAAAAGAGGGCGATGTGCTGCAAATGACGCTCTGCAGTATAGCAGAAAAAAAATCATCAAAGCAGATTATTTTTAAGGAAGTTGTTGTAGTGGGGTATTAAACCAACAGCTGTCTCTTATATAAGTTGTATAACTTACTAATACTTTGATTTGTCGGTAAGAAGAACAAAGTGCTACGTAAATGCAAGAATGTTACACTGTACAACTTGAAAACCTCATCCTGTCCTCAAGAATTTTACTTTAATGAACTTCAATGAACAGTCTTGGATAAATCTGAAGTATGAATGAGTGTCTACGAAATCCACAGAAAAAATATATACGGCTAATGCGATCCTACTTTTTATATCAACAAGCAGCTAGCTGTAGATTAGACTTTGGCTGAGTGTAAAATATAACCTTCAGAAGTTTTGTCAAAGCCTCACAGACCACTTGGTCCATAGGGGAGGAACTGTTAGCTTGGCTGTTTCCAGATTTAAGACTGTTAAGCTAAGCTAACTGTCTGCTGACTGCACCTTCATGCTGCGAGTACACAGACATGAGATTAGTGTTTATCTCTTCATCCAGCTCTCAGTAGGAAAGGAAATAAGTACATCACATTTTCTAAAGTGTCAAACTAACACATGATTTACTTAAAGCTAAAAATGTAACCCAGAGTAGCAAACAGTGATTGAAGCTAAAGTGGGCTGCAAATTTTTTGCTTGATGCAGCAATTAGAAAACCTGTAATTACAGCATTTAAATGTCATTAAATTGCATGAACTTTAAGTAGAAGCACAAACAAGTAGGCAATATTGATGATGGGGTATCAGACTCTTCATTCACGTACCATTTTGACATTTAGCTTCAGTCAGTTATTGATCTTTCCAATTACAACTAGCTGCAAATTGGGAGCCTCTTCCTCCAGTCGGAGGATTAGGCCAGCTTAGTGACTTTGGGATGAGATTTGCTATGAATACATCTTATTTATTAATGTGCATGCTTGTATAAACAGGGAGCGACTATTCGGAGAGATGAAGCAACAGGAGCTGTAATTGTGGCCCGAATCATGAGGGGAGGCGCAGCTGACCGGAGTGGTGAGACTGAGTTTGCAAAACATTTCTACTGAACTTTAAATGCCAGATATTTTTATGTGGAAAATCAAATGCGTAATGGAACAGCACTATTGTATTATAATATCTCTATTACCGTGGATGCTAACGCTACCCAGTGGGACCTTCTTAGCACTACTGATATACTGAGAGAGATGTCAGTAGATTACATTGCGTAACCCTGTGAACTGTAACAGAAATCAAATCCATGAGATTAGTGCCACGAGATTGCATATTTTGAGAATATAAACTAGGTTTGCGTCTGGATGTTGCCATAGTAATGTTATCGACATACTGGCAACACAAAATCGTCTTTTGTTCACATTTCAGGTTTGTATTCTAAGAATTGGGCATTTCTTTAGCTGTATTCCCCCTGCGTGCTGTGCTTGTGTTTCCAGGTCTGGTGCATGTAGGGGATGAGCTTCGAGAGGTCAACGGAAACCTGATAACCCACAAAAGGCCGGATGAAATTAGTCAGATACTGGTAATAAATGTGGAATCGGACTAGTTCAGATACTATGATTCTTGTAGCTGGCAGCCGATCATTGTGGTGCTCTGTTGTTGTTGTTTTTTTTTTTAGTCCCAATCACAAGGCTCCATCACACTGAAAATCATCCCAGCTGTTGCAGATGACGATAAAATGAAAGAAAGCAAGGTTAGGAATGCTTGCTGCGTGAGTACGCAGGCTTTTCTTATGGACGGTCACAACCACTCAGCCCTTCATCAAGGTTTATTCACATGTATCCACTTTACTTTTCTTTACCTTGCCCTTTAGTGTTGCGTATGAGCAAATGTTTGATTGTGCAACTTGCAGAATTACAGAACTGTGGAAAAAAAAAAATAAATAAATGTCATGATCCACCCCTCATTTAAAAAATAAAATAAATACCCCAAACCATGGCAGAGCCTCCACTCACTGTTGTATCTCTCCTGGTCTCTTTTGTGCAAACTGATAACGATTGGAATCAAAAATGTAATTAGGGTTCATTACTCCATATGACCTGTTGCCACAGATTTTCTTTTTCTCCAGTCCATTTTCAGCTTTCTTTCCTTGGAATAAAAGCCTGATGAGGCTTCAGCGACCAGTTGTTGCTTCAGCCTGTGTCAGATCTCAGCTGGATCTTGGATCTGTGTCAGGCTGATAGTAACAAAGTGTCTAAAGATACAGTTTAAAATTGTTATTGGCTTAGTCGTCTGTTAGGTGTAGACACACTGACAAGTGGCTCAAGACTTTTGCACAGCGCTATATGTGTATTCACCAAAGTATCTTACACTTTTCTGTATATAATGAATAAAGTTAAATAAATACAGAGATGATAAAGTTTTTAACAGAATATTCCTCCTTCTTTTTAAAGGTCTACATCCGAGCTTTATTTGATTACACACCTTTTGAGGACAAAGCAACCCCGTGCCAAGAGGCAGGACTCCCCTTTAAACGGGGTGACGTTCTTCAGGTTGTTAGCCAGGAAGACCCCACCTGGTGGCAGGCCAAGAGGGTGGGCGACTGTAACCTGCGTGCTGCCCTCATCCCTTCAGTGCAGTTTCAGGAGAGGTAGCTTGCATCAAGTCTGTGTATCAGATGTTAAAAAGCTGCCTTTTTTTTTTTTTTTTTTAAATCAGTAATACATTTTTGAAAATGTTTGTTTTTCTTCCCAGGCGACTGAGATACAGGATGAAAATGGGTTCCGTATCTGCTCCCATTTCCCCAAAAGCTCCCACATGTAAGCATTACTTACTATATACAAGCGCAAATGTTTTAGACTCTTAGATCTCAACACACATCTTCTGTTGTGGGTCTAATCTATCCAAGGAGGTCCTAAAAGAGAGATTATAAAGAGAAGGAGGGGATCAAAGATTAATCTCTGAGGGGGGGAAATGCATAATCCATCACTTTAATTTCCTAAATCCAATTTAAAAGATGAAATGATGCAAGTCCTTTTCTTTCATCAAAAAGATGCAGTAGTAAAATGGTTTCTCTCCTTTAAAAATCTGATTATCCAGTTATTCTTAATTTAAAAAAAAAAATTAAAGTCTTTCCTGTAGAGAAAGAAGATGGTTGAGGATCTCCAAGCATGGATACAGTGACAGTTATGAGACTGCATTGTGAATTTGAGAGAGCTGAATGTACACTAGGGGTCGCTGAATAGTCTATGTCACACTCTACAGTGATACTGTGTATTATTCCTTGCTTTGCTAACTTCAGATGAACGGGCCGATAGAGGTACGTAGAAAACCCCTCATTTTAGCAACCATCTCTCATCCCCAGTTTGGACTGGCTCCATGTTTTTCTTGCCTGAATTTCTGTATGAAATTCTCATCGACCCATCTGAAACACAAATTTTGGTCACTTTCCTCCTCCCCATCCACACTGTGTCATGTTTTGCCTTTACAGTTTCTTTAATTGCCACAAATCCTCTCCTAACCTGCTGTGTTCTCACGTTAAAGTACCCCCAACACCTCCTCCCTCCTCTTACCCTGTCTTCTCTTCCCGATTGCCATCCAACAGAAGACTGTGACAATAAGAGTGCTGTGAATGGAAAGGACATAGGTGAGCAAGCACAATCAGTGAGTTTATGTTAATCACTGCAACATCACATCTTTCGCTCAGTCTGTGTGCTAAGCTTTTTCTTTTCGAGTGTGTATATTATTCCTCAGATTGTGTGAGACTGGATTGCTTTGGTTGCTTCATTGATTATTGAGGGTTAGGCCAGATAACCGTCAAACAGAAAACAGTCCACGTGTGTGACCACTACACAAGAAATTCTCACCAGTAGGTTGGCCAGGCTTCCAGGATGTGACTGTGCTTCAGTGGGTGTTTGTTCACACCATTTTGACCTTCTTTTTTTTTTTTTCTTTTTTTTTCCTTCCTCCCCTAAACCATGTCCACACCCATCTATCCGCTAGAGCTGAATTATCTCTACAGCTGCCTTAATGTAGTGTGATTTCATTTAGACATTCCTGTAGTGGCAACTAGGGTGACCAGTTTCCAACAAACTAAACATGGGGCAAAAGGGTATGTTTGTATGAGATAATATGGGATACTAATGCTGAGAGGTAGTGTAAAATGTTCATGTATCAAACTCATTGCAGTCATTGAGTCGACCATAAACTCCTCTGTGTGTATTCCAGAGTCAAATGTGAGGCTGTCTGTCCAGCAGCGAAAGCTTGGCACAAATTTGGTCACACAACAGGACACTGAAGTCCAGCAGCAAAACTACAGCAGAATGGCTGAAAAAGAAGAGTCGCTGTACTGAATTATGGGGTGTATTTAGTTTTTTCACAGATTGCATTGAGTCCTATTTAAAAACTTTGTTTCACCATAAAGAATATCATTTTTATGGTCCAATAGTGGAGTCTTAAAGTTGTTTATTCCACTTTTCTAATTGATCCTTTTTAGTTCACCTAATGAACTAAAACTACCCAACTTTTCTTTGATTATCAGCAGGGATCAGCATTTTTTGAGCAAACATTTCTACTGATTCTCACGTGTACTGTGGTACTTAACATCATATTCTTGTCTGTGCAGAACTGAACAGTAACCAGAAACTGCATAAAAGCTCAGTGTTTCAGTCTCTCATATCACTGTAGTGTAATTGTAGTTGTAGTTACGCAGTTTTTATGTGTTTTTTGTTTTTTCGTGGTCTTTTCCATCATATTGTGCCAATAACTGAAGTGAGTTTCTCATTGAGTGTGGCATTGATGGTAATACAGTGACATGTGAAACTGCACTTGGGCAGTGTTGACTTTTGGAAATTGGAGCCAGAGAAGAAAATGATTGATGAGCAGTAACACATGAATGGGGAAACCTGGTCACCCAGTACTATAACCATTTTTTGTGGTTTTTAAATGAAACACCTCAGCAACTTCCTGATGGATTGCCATCGGGTTTACTGCACATCCCCATGTTCCGCTTAGGATAGGATGTAAACAACTTTAGGAACTCAAGTTTCTGTAGTGCCACCATGAGCTTAGATTTTTTTTTTCCTCTGTAAAAACAAACAAATTTTAATATAAATATAGCCTGTCAGGGTATGATTAGACTGGCAGGCTTTTTGCCCTGCGTGCTACAGCCATCGAGCTTCTCAGTGTTCGTGTGGCGCCTCATGCCATCTCATTGTGCTGCAAATGGCCCGTCATCATGCGTCATGCTGCCATGATTACCCTGTGCTTTAAGAAGTTAGACACAGCATGCATGGCTTCTGATCGTTTTATTCTGTTTGAAAAGAAATAATAAAATAAAACTTAAGTTGCTTTACTTAATGGTCTAATATAAGTTGTAGTTTCTCCCAAGAGTAAGGCAGCCCCTGCCTTCTGTGGCCATGCTTTCTCATGGGATTTTTACTCAGGTACTCTTACTGATATCTAATGTTGTTGTCCACTGTGTGTGTCTTGTGTGATACTGTTTTGACATGCGATTTTCAGCTACCTCAAACCTGTTTCTTAATATCAAAGTGGCAGAGCGATCTGCAATACATGGGCAGGATTTTGGTGTATTTATTGGATTTGTATAAGTGTGGATCAGTGCAGTAGCATATGTACCCTAAGGCTACCTTCATGTCTCTAACAGCTAGCCTACGCAGAAGTTTCCGCTACAGGAAAGATCGCCAGGGTTCTCCTGGTGAAGCGCACACTCCTGACGCCAATCACACAGAGTTCCTGATTTACGAGGAAGTCGCACAATATTTTCCACGTCCTGGAGAGAGACCTCGCCTTATAACACTCATAGGTTCGTCAATTGGAGTGAATTTTAACAGCGATGAAACTACAGTTGTGATGAGAAATTCAGATACAGGCATCACGGGTTATGAATGTCATGGTACTTTTGGGATTTTAATTTAACTGTTCTATATGTGCATAAACTCAAATCTGTGTTTACAATGTTAAAATAGTATTTTAACTTGACACGGTGAAGTCATCCTCAAAATTCTTTAGGATGTTCAGGAACCACCAGGAGTCAAACCTGTCATGAAGTGGAAACTGCTGGAATAGCAGCGTCACAGTGGAGTGAGTTTTACATCACTATGAACTGAGAGCGCCGACCAAGGACGAAGCCTCTGTTCCAAAATTGACTTCATCAAACTCTTTGTGGACTTTATGGATAAAGCAAATGCCTTATGGACAAGAGTTTCATGGTTAGATGAGACCAATATTGAGCTTTATGGCAGTAATGACCGTTGGTATGTTTGGACAAGTAATGCTGAGGTTTTCAAACCTGAGAACACTGGTGGAGGTAGCATCATGCTCTGGGGCTGTTTGTTTGTAATGTTGGTACGTTACACAAAGCGTATGGAATCGTGGAGGAAGACTACCTTCGAATTAGAATCAGAAAAACAGCTAGACAACTGAAACTTGGGCACAACTGGATGTTTTGGAATGGATAAAGCAGGCTAATATGATTGTGAACCGGCCGTCGAAAAAAACACGACCTTAACCCCATTGAAAGTACGCTCAAAACCAGCCAATTTAAATCAACTTTAGCCTTTCAAATTTAAAAATCCAAATATTAGTGTGTATATCAATGTATAAATTTTGCCCTGTGAGAAAATCCAAAAAGATTCAAACTTGTGCACAAACTTCTTGGGATTTTCTTTAAGAGATTACAGATGTATGCTGTACAATCATTTCATCCTGGAAAAAGAACAGTTCAAAGAAATCATTAAAAACTCCAAACTACCATGTTATTCATGCCCACAATGAGTGAACTTTTGGCCAGATCTATACACACATGTTCCAAGTTCATGATCATCTTATATAAACTAGCTATGCTGTTTGTATGGTCATAGGTTCACTTGGAGCACGGATCGCTGAGCTCAAACAGAAGGTGATTGCTGAGAATCTGCGGCGGTACGGTTTGGCTGTGCCTCGTAAGTGTTGTTTATCTTTTCTAATTGACTGTAAGTGTTTGCACTGAATTCATAAGAGTGAAGTAAAAGAGCTTTCGAGTGAGTATAAGGCACTTTGTTCTTTGGCACTTCGTACCTGCAAACGCACTCAACCTTTACATTTCTCTCAGGAAACTCCCATAATTTGCGTGACCCTCAAAATATTACACGAGTTTCCAGATTATTAAACAAACAATCCACACACCACATACCATTCCAATTCAGTTTTGTTAGTTATGACGCCATTTCACAACAGCTGTTCCTTCAATGCTTCCAAACCCGTCTGTCGCACCAACCTAGCAACCCACTGCCTAATTCAAGGGAGGTGTGTGCATCTAATCTCTGCACAGGCAGACTGTGAGACGGTGAATCATTTAACGTCACCATCATAGCTGCTGTTTTCCCCAGTTTAACTACTGTGACGATTCAGTACGAGAGACTTTAAAACACGCCAAAATAAACGAGTCATACATGGAGCTTGTTGATGTCTGTGACAGGGAGTTGCAGACTTTGGTGTAGTTGGAAAGATGTTCACCTTTTAATAACTCACTGGCAAAACATAAAAAATAGGATTGGTACCGACTGAGACAAGTATCTCTTTGCAAGTTGATTTTACAGTAAACGCACTGCTTTTTAATGTAATCAGTATCGAGCTTAATGAGATATCCAGAAACATACAAGCATCCAGTATCTTGTGTCTTATTTTCCAACTTGCGCTTTCTGCTGACCAACGGCGCCCTGAAGACACCACTCGAGCCAGGAAGAGTCATGAGAGAGAAGGAGTGGAGTACCACTTCATCAGTAAAGCTGCTTTTGAGGCAGACATCCAGAATGGCAAGTGAGTGCTGGGAACAATGTTTTCTGATGAAGTGCAAAAAAATTTTAGAACACAAAAGGGTTAATTGAAGCGTTTCAGCATTTTAGTTAATTTAATTAACTTGTTAGTGGTAATGATGTGTTTCTGCAGGTTTATTGAGTACGGCGAGTATAAAGAGAATCTCTATGGCACCAGTTTGGACTCCATTCACAGAGTTTTGGATCAGAACAAGGTCTGTCTGGTGGATGTGCAGCCAGAGGTAAGTGTTTTTAAAAATTATGGTAGGTGACACTGCCAACCAAATACACTTCTCATTTAAATCGAATTTCCTCTGTGTCAATGTAAAAGTGCCTTCTTCTTTAAAAGAAGTAAAGACAGCAGGTTGCATATTGGCCACATCGTGCCATATACATGTGTAATATGTGCAATATTGGAATACATTTCATATTATGGTATTTTCAAATGAAATTGGATTGATCTGTTGCCTGCGTCCAGACCTGTGAAGCTTTCCGGAGCCTATACAGGAGATAGAAATGCATATCAGGCAAACTGACTTTTCACCTTATTTTGTGCAACTGTCTGCCAACATAAAACCAATAATAAATCATCAAAAATATGTTTATTTTAACATTTTTAGTGGCTCACAGGCTGTTTCTATTTGCTTCAAAAAGAATATCCTCTCTGATAATTGTGCAGTCTTTTATACTTAGACATTGATTTGACTTTATATGGTCTTCTGTTTGTGCAGTATATCTTCTCAGCATAGAAAAAGCTCTGTGGGATTTTTATATGGGAGTTTGTAAATGGCTGATTGGTCTTATCACATTCAGGCATTGAAGACTCTCCGCACCGCTGAGTTCAAACCATATGTCATCTTTGTAAGGCCTCGCATCGGTGATGGTCAGGGAAAGCAGTTTGGCTCCTCTTCCTCACTCAGCGTAGCGGTCACGGTGAGTGATCCCACATCAAACCTGCCAGACGTGCAGTACACTTTCTGGGCTTATTAATTGATGGTGGAATATAAATGAAGCTTAAAAAGGCTTAGTTCAGGTTAAGGTAATCTTGCATTGTTTGTTTTGTTGAGAAAGGAACCATATCAAAAGGCTGATTGAACCTCAGTAAATAAAGCTTTTCTTCACATGGCATGCATTTAAACTCAGTGTGTGAGTATTTTATGTTTAATATAAACTGCTTAAAAAGTTAAAGTTACTTAGTTGTACAAACACACAGCCAAATATGTTGGTGTCTGTGAAGGTCATTTGAATACAGTGAAGTGAATGAGCTGTGTCATAGTATGGTATGCTGGTACCAAAAATCGTGCCACGTTCAAAAAGTCACATTTTGACAATATCTGCATGTCAGCTCTGAGGTACTGAGTAAGAATAGAGAAATTACATATGGTCATTAGTTTAACTTCGGCTGTTCTCTAGCAGAGTGTATTAGCAGCTAAACACTTGTCTCTCTTCCTCTCAGGACGATGACTTGCAGGAAATGAAGCAGTCGGCAGAGCAAATGGACGAATGCTACGGCCACTGGGTCGACTACGTGTTGGTAAAGGAAGATCCAGCTAGTGCCTTAGCAGAGCTCCAGGTTGTATTGGAAAAAGTACAGATGGAGCCACAGTGGGTGCCTGCGTCCTGGGTGAGGCGCTAGCCAGCTGACCTTCCAAATAGAAAAAGAGGACAGAACTGTGGTGTGCCTCTGAAGGTGCTGAGCATTTGGACTGATCCAGTGTTTTACTGCCGTGTAACCATTCCACAAATGAGTGAGTCACTGTAAAAGAACATCCAACAGGCCTGTTGCAGAGTGGTCAGCATAGAATGACCACAGTAGTCAGTGCTGGTGTACATACCGTATATCCTGATAGTGCAGTGGCTTTATATGAGAAAGGTATGTAGTACAAGCATGCAGGACAAAGTTCCTACAGCAACTTATTGTCAAAAACATCTGCACTCAGTGTGGTCAGCTATGTAAGCCCCCTATTATAACAGCAGCTATAATGTGAAGTGCCATACTGAATATGTTAACTGTAAAGCAGAAATCTGAAGACCATATGACTGATTTTGCTTTGACAAAAGTTTGAGTTTAGTGAAATGGGTTGAATTTGTCTACATTTGCTTGAGAAATAAAACAAGACCAACTCTGTTTATTGGGGAAACTATTTTACTGACTGATCACACTCATGAAACAATTATAAACCATAAACAAAAGGGAAATATACATATGTGGTTGCATTGTGTGCTAGAATACACAAGGCCTTTTACTTCCAAAGCTTCTTGATGGACATGTTCTTCTCACTGTCTTTCTGCATGACCTGATAAAGTAAAACTGCGTTAGTATAGTGCAAGACGTGAACACTGCATTCAAAAATTAGCTTTAGGTTATACTGACCTTTGCCACCGCCATCTCAAAGTCCTCCTGAGTGACGTGCACTCTCCGTTCTCTCAGAGCATACATCCCTGCCTCTGTGCAGACGCCCTATATAATACACAAATGCAGTAGGGGAAATTTAATGATGTAGTTCCTCATCTAACGCAGCTTCCATTTAGCAGGTTAATTCTTACCTTAACCTCAGCACCAGAAGCTCCGGGCATCAACTCTGCAATCTTCCTCAGGTTAATGCCGCGAGTCAGATTCATCTTCCTGGAGTGGATCTTCAGGATATCCAGACGGGCCTGTGGGCGCATAATTAAGTGTGCTTAGATACAAAAAACTCAGCATGTTTGAGTAAACACGCTAAACGATTAACTACCTCTTCATTGGGAGGCGGAAACTCGATCTTCCTGTCAATCCTGCCTGGCCGGAGCAGAGCTGAGTCCAAGATGTCAATACGGTTAGTGGCCATGATGACCTGCAGAGATGGACGACATACTATTAAGTATATTTGAATAATTGGGGTTATTTAATACTTTAACTCCCATGTTTGGCACTCATGAACATTTATTTAACAAATGCAGCATTACTTGTTTCAAAATATTATAAAGGTCTTCTGTAGTCATCAGCAACTTTAGGTGATGCTGGTATATAAATAAATACCAGTTGTACCACAAAATGTCATTTATGAATAAAGAACCTATACAGCAAGCCGAAACGTCATCAGTGACGCATGTATTAAGAGGCTGTCCTGTGCACATAACACTACACCTCAGTGTTCATAGTAAGGATATGAGACTACACAGTGATCCTCTGCAGTACCTTGATGTTCTTGGTTGCCTCGAAGCCATCCAGCTGATTGAGCAGCTCCAGCATCGTCCTCTGCACCTCACTGTCCCCGCCTGAGCCTCCCTCCAGCCGAGATGAGCCGATGGAGTCTATCTCATCCATGAAGATGATGGACGGAGCATGCTCTCTTGCCATGACAAAGAGTTCTCGCACCATACGGGCACCTGCGGAAAGCCAGGGAGAGATCAACCAAAACCAGTTATTAAAAACATGGGGATCAATTCGATCCCAGTGTACAGGAAAGAAAAGGCACGCACCCTCTCCGATAAATTTCTGGACCAGCTCTGATCCAGACACCCTGATGAAGGTGCAGTCAGTGTGATGGGCCACAGCTCTGGCAAGGAGGGTCTTCCCTGTACCTGGGGGGCCATAGAGCAGCACACCCTGCAAGCACAAAGGAAAATCTGAACCACCTACACAGATGCAACAAGTGTAGCTTTAGTTAACCAATTTAATCAAATTATCTTTTTCCCCCCTCTCTTTGCTTTTCATGTTTTAGGACTGAAATGAATGATGGGCAGGCAACAAGACGAGAAAATGTGTCAAAGATATAAATATAAAACCCTAAGAGAAACTTCTGAAATTCGTACCATCGGCTCTCTTGTCAAATACCCACCTTGGGCTGGGCAATGCCTAAAGCCTCGAACAGCTCAGGGTGTTTGACGGGCAGCTCAATCACTTCTTTGATCTCCTTGATCTGCTTATCCAGGCCGCCGATCATTTCATAGGTGGAGTCCGGCACCTTCTCCACCATCATGAGGGACACCAGAGGGTCCACCTTGTTAGGAAGGATCTTGTGCAAGGTGTAGCTGTCGTTACGCAGAGCTACACGACAGTTTGGAGTCACCTAGTGGCAATTTGACAGAAATAATAACAGAACAGTTTAGGTTTCCTGATTCCTTGTACTTATTTTAATGAGTAAAATGCATTTTTTTCTCGTTTAGCTCCATCATACTTTACAGTAAATATTACAAATGGACTCAGCTTTTATAATACTCACATCATTGATGTCAATGTTTTTGTCCACATCCACCACAAACTTTCCCTCTGGATGCACCTGAAAATGATGAACAGACATAAATTTAAACTATCCACGACTGATTCAAAAAGAAGGATGCTGCATGGTGAATGTACACAGCATACCTTAACTAGCACTTTCTTTTTGTCCATGACCCTCACCACCTCTCCCACGTAGGATCCCTGTTCCTGTAGTAGCTGCAGCTCCTCACGAAGGAGACGCACTGAGACCAAAGTAACAAAGGAAATGTCTGACTGTGTACATCAGAATGACACAATTCCCAGTAATGTGGCAGGAAGATGAAGCACCATACCTTTGGCATTGAGCTCATTTCTCTGTGCCTGCAGACGTCTGAGATTCTGACTCTTCTCGTTCACAGTCAACTATGAAGAAAAAAAAAAAGCAGGTCAGGCATGATGGGCGAGCATGCGTTAAAAAGCAACAAAAACAAAAATGATTTTTCATTTCCTCACCTGCAACTCTTCTATCTTAGATAAGTAGTACTGCCGCAGACCTGATCCACCTTTACTCTCCCCCATCTCCATCTGCTAAAGAAACACATTGCAACATGGTGCAACTTCTTCACAGTGAGCTCTTGAACATTTAAATATGGCATATTTAATCTCCTAGGACCTGGCATCCACATATGTGGACATCACATTTTGGGTTATTTAGACCAAAATAGTCAATTTTGCTCCACAAGGGCCTGATATCCACTTACGAGGACATAATACTGCTACTGTTCTATTGAAATTTTAAAGGAATATCCTCATATGTGGCTCTCATTTTTCTTAGAAACAAAAATTAGGTTAAAAAAAAAAATTCTGGTAATTCTTTATTTTTACATCCATCGGGTCCCAATCAGCCCAAATATCAAAAAGAAATTAAAAATGCATGCTGTGGAAGAGTTCGGGTCTTAGGAGGTTAAATATGCATTAATCAATGACTGCGTTCATAAGCCATCAATTTTGTTTCATTCTTGTTTTAAGATAAGAAAGTATGTTGGCCAGTTGATTGCTATGCTGCCTGCCAATTTGTGTTAGTGATGATGATTTTGATAGCAAAAAAACAGCAAACTGGGTCAAATGAATTCTCACTGATGAGAAGTGCTTTTCCTTTAGTCCCCATTTCCAACTTAAAAGTCGTCCATCAAGTGTGGTATGGTGGTTAACACTGCTGTATCACAGCAGGAAGGTTCTGGGTTTGAATCCAGTCCAAGGTGGTGTAAGATTAATTGGTGACGGTGTGAATGTGAGCACGAATAGTTGTATATATGAATTAGCCCTGCAAAAGACTGGCGACCTGTCCATGATGTACCCTGCTACTGGCCCTATGACAGCTGGAATAGGCTCCAGCCAAAACGCAATGCAGAGACGTCACTGTGTACTCTGTATACCCTCAATATGAAGCAGCCTCTATGCATACAGTTTTAGTTAGGCAGATATCTCCTGAAGGATGCAAACTACGTCTCTTTTTCTTACTATAGCATTTACGCCACTACATTTAAAATTAAAGATTAAGATACCAATTATATAGCAGCCTACAGACTTATGCTGTAAAAATACTGAAGAACTGTAAAAATTTTCCCGCGAACATTATTTTAGATTAACCCAGCAGCATATAAATCATCTACATTAGCTTTTTGTGGTCCCGAAAAGTCCAACGTACATGCCCGATGAGAGGATCTTATGTTGGACAATGCAAAGTACACAACCTTTATCAGTAAATAGTGTATGTCGAGCTTGCCATTATCTAATATTATAGAAGAAGAATAGAAATGCACATTTGTCCAATTTTCATTGATTAAATTGGTGGACTGAACTGGTTGAAATTGACCACTGTTTACATTAGCCATTAGGCCTAACCTGTAGCACCAACACAGGAAATATCTTTTAGGCAAGGAATTAAAAACACAAACAAAAAAAAACAACCTATGTAACAATAAGCGTTAAAGTGTGTGATGCTAACTTTCTCCCAACAATTACAGTTCATTAGCAAACTAACATCAGTTAGCTTACGTACAGACGTGCACGTATATTAATAAAGTAACGCTTGGCGTTTCCCATATAATAAACTCAGATATATCTCTCTCATAATATGCTGAAATAAGCACCCCTGTGTGGTCAAAAAAGCTAAGAATAGAATAAACTGTCCGCACCTCGCTGCCAGTCATCGTGAGAAGCTAGCTGGGTTAGCTACAATGAGACAGCAAACCGGCACAATCGCTGCTTTCAATGAAGTGACGTTTCCGTTTTTACACTGAAGTCCCGCATCCTTCCCTCAAACAACCGATTTTGAATAATCTATTAGACCCACAGCAAAACAGAAACGTTTCCTTCGCATGGCAGTCATAAAAGCAACAAAGCGGCAGGAAAAAAAAATACACCTACATGATCAATTCCGTCCACCTCCATCTTGAAATTTCTACATCCGGTTAAAGCCACTGCAGACCAGGCGCTATTTCCGGTACAGCGTCTTCGTGGTATTTCTTTGATGTATAATATATACAAATGCAGACACCGCCACCTACAGTCCATTTTAAAAAACTACACCTTTAAAAAAATAATTCCAGGACGTGTGAGGACAGCGAGACGGTGGTGAGGTGCGCAGTAGGAGTGGCAGATGGGTTCAAGGTGGGGGTGGGATTACATCAGGAATCTGCTCTGAGACCCTTAATGTTTGCAGTGGTGATGGAAAGATTAACAGATGAGTTCACTCAGGCGAATCCATGGACTATCATGTTCACAGATGACGGTGTAATCTATAGTGAGAGCAGGGAGGAGGTAGAAGACTGGGGAGGAAAGGAATGAAGATGGTAGAAGCGAGGCGAAGAATACGTCTGTGAATAAAGGGCAGGCTAGTGTGACAGTAAAGATGTGAGGTAGTGAAGGTACAGGCATTTAAATGCCTGGGATCAAACATCCAAAGCAAACTGCATAGGAGAGGTGAAAGAGACGGTGCAGGCAGGGTGTAGTGGGTGGAGAAAAAAAAATCCAATATTCTCTTTAACTTTAAAAATAATTTCTATGTAACCAATATGAATTCTTGGAATACTAAGGAATTGTGTCTGTTAATATTGGGTCCACCTTACGATATAAAGCACCTTCAGCTGGCCCTTGTTGTGATTTGGTGCTAGATAAATAAAATGTAATTAAATTGAAAATAAGAGACCATATTCAAAGCATAATTAAGTCAGTAAACACATGCAAAAACGATCAAAGAATCTAATTCAGTTTTAAACGTTAGTCTGGCCTTTTCTTTGAACCAGTGTCACAATACAAGCCGAGACAGAGCTCTGTTAGTGAAGGGTGTTTTAGGGTTGGCTGTTATTTGAGGAGTGGTAAACAGAAGCTGTTTGAGTAAGACCAGACATACCTGTTGAAACGGCTGCTCTCAGAGGCACCTAAGCTTTGCAACCAGCCCCAACATGCACCTCACGGCATATCTGCAGCTCTCTAAGCATGCAATCGAGGGTGTGCGGTAGACGACATTATTACAACGGACAATATTCTATATAAATTCTTACCCCTCTGTAACAGGCTGAATGTTGTTAAAGAACACACAGTACGTGAACATTTGTAAGTATATTTATTGTAAAAAATACTCCAAATGTATAAAAGATAAAGGCTTTTGATTGATACACAACATGCAAACATTTAACAAAGATAAGCTGTACAAAAATAACATTTGTACACAACGTTTTTACCTCATCTTAAATTTTATGTGCCTTCTTCACCAAAGACATTTTGGCACAATGATATCTGTCAAAAAGGAATGTTTCAAGAACTTTAAGACTGATGTACAAAAAGTCAACAAAACAGCAAAGCTTTAACTCATGAAACTATAAACTGTACACAATATTTTGGCGCTTTTTTTTTCCTTTTTTAGCTGACATGCTGCAGTTACATTCCTATCAAATTATTAATAGCAGTTAACTTTCTTTGAAGGTATGGATCCGTCCAATCTAAAGAGCCTCAGCTCCTCTTCCCCTCGAATCACCCCACTAACAAATAAAAACGGCATGTAAACATTCACAAAATCAGAATGTTTCATTTCAACTTTCAAAAATGCTGCAAAAGCATTAAACGTATTATACACACTGGAATGAAATGCTTAATTCTACCATGCCTCCAGGAAGATCAGGCATTACTCTTATCTAAAAATTATGGCTTTTCAATGTAAGGGTAAACACATACCTCTTTCAAAACAGCACTCAAAGTGACAGTGAAAACACCCAAACAGCACCAGTGCTTAAACAGCATTTTGTACCAGAGACAAAACATATTACAAAAATAAAAAAGGATAAAGGTTATTTAAACAGGCTCAATATATCAGATACTACAAGGCAAAGATATTATTAAAGGTCATATAAGCATCACTTTGGTCCCCGAACTTTGCGTCAGTGACGATGGCTTTCTGAACATTTGAAGGTGAAAGAATTCTTTCCAGTTTCAGCTGAGTGGAACATTAACAACTCATGAGTAAACCTAAGGTGGCTGTGCCTCCTTTAGAATTGTACTTAGGTGAGTCGGATACCCAACACCTGCTCCAGCTCTTGCCTTCTCTGCTGCACCTATAGCAAAGAAGAGGTTAGACTCAATGGCAAAACCACAAACTGTATAGAAAAAATGGACGCTGTGACATCACACATTGGTTTTGAAATTTTGAGTTATCTTTCTAATTTTATTTTGTTGTAATGTTTTGACTTACCACATCTTGACATGTATAAGCTAACACTAGTTAGCACTAAAAAGTGTATTATTCACTGTCTACTTACTTTGGAGTAAACATATCTGCCCACTGCCTCTGGCACCCAGGGCTCATGGTAGAACTCGGTCCTCCTCTCCTCTTCTGGGTTTCCAGTCACATCTGTCATCAACTGAAAGAACAGAAATGCATCACTGAACACAGGGAACCAAAATTGAATGATTAAAGAAAAGGGGTTTCTATTCCCACATGCTAAGACGGTACTGTAAAGACTGATTCATGCACTGCCAAGTGACTGTAGTAGTACTGAGAGTCTGATGGATCAATGATTCACTGAGTCTGGTTCCTAAAGGCCTACATCTTAATCCAGGTGCTAACGTCTCTCCAGATGAGGAATGCAGCACAAACAGCTAACTGGTGTTTTTCTTTCAACTGAATACCAATGCTATGTTTGGACACAGTCCTGTGAACCAATGGTGCCTTTGTGTGCCCAGCAGTTAATTGTCTATGAAAGCTGGAAACATACTACCACTGCTCACAAAATAACTGCAGCTTTTTTAAATTAAATACAGGGAAAGCTTTGCAGGCAACTGTACAAATATGAGAAAAGCTCAAAGTGAGTGAAGATGATACAAATATCGTGTTACTAAACTATAACATGTTTTGCTGTTGTGTAGACAAGCACGTATGAGCATTTTAGAAGCTGGGGCATAGCGTCTACCTTCAGATCCCTGGACTGAGACTTCAGCCAATCCTTGATGAACTCCTGTGGATTATTGCTGAAGCTCAGCATGAAATCTCTTTCGGTCTTCAGCTGGTTAATGTACTCAATGGTTTCATGAATCTGTAGCGAATACAAACACCAGCAGCACATTTTCAGAATTAAATGGAGTATGCAATTTCTTTCCCCCTCCACGACTCTGGTGAAGTGCAGATGAAGCCTTACCTTCATCTCGAGGGCAGCGATTTCTTGCTGGTTGGTTGTAGAAGACAGGAAGCTGTTCATTTGACCCTTAAGTGGGTCGTCCACTTCCACGTCAATGTCATAGCATGCGGTCTTCTTCTGATCGTTGGGATCCACGCTGCTCGGGGGAGACACAATGACAGTTTGGAGAGAAGGAGTGATGCTGACAGCACACTTGTGTAAGCACACTAAGAAATAACAGGCCAAAGCATAAAGCTAAGGAAACTATCGTTCAGTATGAGCCTCACACACAGGGCTTTCTAATATTCACTGAGAGGCTGATGTAGCTCTTTTTTCAGACAGAAAGAGGTAACATGATCCAGGCTCCCCTACCTAATGACGTGATTGATAATAATGGGGTCAGGGTGCTGCAGCAGGCCCGCCAGTTTCATGGGAATCTCAGAGAACCTCATGCGTGGACAGCCGAAGATCTGGACAGGATTTAGTTAAAGAACAGGGCAAGTTAGACAACATAAGGGGAAAAACTTTTTTTCCTATTTGAGGTCTTGCAAAGGGCTACAAAACAACACCTCACAAAAATCATAATTGCTTGAATGCAAATCATTTAGCTGTGAAATTAAATACATGCAAAATGATGTTTCAGTGCCAAAATATCAAAGCGCCACGAGCCATTTCTAGCCATTTGCCATTACCTGTCTGAAATAGCGGTTGCAGTTGATGTACTCTTTCTCATGACTGTCCTGCAGCTTGTTGTTCTTGATGTAAAGCCAGAGAGCTTGCATGATGCTGGCTCGTGTCTGTGTGTGTACACCCAGAAGGCGAGCCAACCGTGGATCCAGTTTGTACTGAGGGGGCTGATCAAAGAAAAGCATCGGGACAAAGCAAATGTTGGTGGAAAAAAAGAAATATCATCAGGAAAAAATTTAGTGACGGTTGAGAAAGTAAGTGGCACCTGGTGGTCGAGCATGAGCAGAAGGGTGCATTTAACATTCACGTCTCCTGGCCTTTTGACCTGGAAACCATCCGTCTCCTGAGTGGTGGGCATTCTGTGCCACTGGAAGATGAAGACGTGATTTTTTTAAAGCAGATAAGCAGATTTTATTAACATGAAATTTACAAAACTACTTTACAACAATAATGACTCAGTGCCAGGTTAAATAAACCGTTCCATCGGCAGATCCCTAAGACTGGAAATTCTCACTTTCACCACTGTTAACCACAATTTTTCAGTTTAAAAAAAAAAGAAGAAGAGAGAATCTGGTTTATGTGTGGGATGAGTTCACACACAATAAGCCCGCCTACAGTCAAAAAAAAGAAAGAAGGATTGGCTCCAAACTTCTAGTGTTTCAATCTGAGCTCAGCTTCTTGACCACAGCTAAACAAGGTCGGTGCTGGCAAACTATTATCACGCTCTGAACTTCTGGTGTCATTGTGCCTACGATGTTCTGAATGGAACTGCAACCAAGGTTTATGTCATACCTCTACTAAGTGGTTATCAGGCCCGTAGAGCTCCTTATCAAGCTCAATCACCAGGCTTTTGAAGAAAGATGAAAACTTCCTCTTCTGCTTGCCAGCCTGGGAAGACAGAAAGCACGAAACAAAAGTGTCAGAAGGACGGAGCAGCAAGAAAGCAGTGTATTCTTATTGTGCTGTGTCAGTGTGCAGCTGCATTGTTTAGCTCTGACCGCATTGGGGGTGGTGGTGAAGCGCAAAACTGTAGACTAGAAAAAGCTGTCTTCACACCCCCCCCCCCCCCCCCCCCCCCCCCCCCCCCTTGTCTGCCCGCTCCCCAGCCCTGTCAGAGTCTGTTTGCTCAACACGACCCCTTCACTCCTTTCCCTCACATCCCTTTTTCTGTTGCTCCATGCAATACTCCTCCACATGCCTAAACCCATGAGACTGAGGAGAAATTTTAACAGACAAAAAAAAAAGAAAAAAAAAGAAAAAAAAGACCTCCTTCTCCTTCATGTGGCCCCAGATGACACAATGAGTCGAGCTAGAATTGATGTCGGGAAGGGAGGCTAGTCAGCTCATGGTATGCAACGGCCAGTGGTTTCAATTCCGTATTTCAAATGAGATCCTGAGTGTGTGTGTGTGTCAGCAGTTGTGGGGTGGAATGAGAAAAGCTGTAAACACACATCTGGCTGCGTAGTCTGAGCCAAGAACACTGGCCAACTCAAGTTTGAAGAAACACAATGAGAGAGACTGAAATACTTGCAGTCAGACCACACCGGGACAATAGCGAGAACACTCAAATGTGTTTTTTTTTTTTTTTAAACTTACTTCCTCCAGGAGTTTGCCCTCGACTCTCAGCTCCCAGGAGGATACCTTCTCCGCCTCCTCACCCTCGGGTTTGCTGGGAGTGTACGTGTTGGAAATGTAGATCCTGAGCTTGCGCTTTTGCTGTGTAATTTCAGAGGGACAAGCAGATGTATCAGGAATTCTGGCAACAATTGAGCCTCTCAAGCTCACTTGCCAAATTCACTCTCCAACAAAGACAAACGCTTCATTTCAGGCTATTAAGGGTGTTTACAATAACTTCATCCTTATGTATAAGTTCACATTATTAAGACCGGAAAACACTGCAACCTAACGAGGGATTCACAGGAAAAAGTTGTGACCGTTTTAACTTCACACCAGTCACACCGTTTGCTCTTCTCTGTGGCCGTGTCACAGTTGGATTAATTTACTGCTAATGCAGATTTTCCTGCTGCTAGAGTTGTTTTTGTTGTGACACATCTCAGCAGACCGAGTGTTTCTGCCACTAAGGTTAACGCTAACAGTTAAAATTGTAGCAAGAAAACACAAAGGTCGGATTTCAGTGTGGGAACCAACTGTCCTGCTGTTCTGTGGAAACTGCTTACACTGTGCTCCGCAGGAACTCGGATTACAGCTGAGATCATGTTTTACTGACTTCTCATTTGTTTCAGTGGACAAAGCCTAAAAATAATCTTCTCAAGGTATACTTTTAACTGCATGACAATGGATCAAGGACACATACCATAATGGGCTTTTTGATGGCTTCCTGAATCTCCATACGCTTTCGAGCGATGGTCTGGTCCAGCTTCCTCTCAAAGGCCAGGAGGTCCATGTAGGCCTGGGACTCCGGGACCAGATCTCGGATCTAGAAGACAGTAGCAGGTGAAGATTGAGGAAATACAGCCAACTGGGACAGCAGTGTGATTCAAGGGGGTCGAGGTTTTCCTACCCTCTGTGGCAGAACCTTGTCAGCCATCTTGCGCCTTTTTGCTCTGAATCATAGAGAAAAAAACAAGGAAAATTATTCAGTTTGGAAAGAAGACATTAAATGACCGCTTTAACAGTCTCTACGATGTGAAGGAGCGGATTTCTAAGAATATCTCAAACTGAGCTGTTGTTTTCCAGTGTGTGTGTGTCATCATTTTGCTTTCGGCCTCATAAGTATGACTTCAGTCAACCAATTTCACAGAAACTGGCCACACACCAACACATGATATAGGATCAAATAAAAGATCCCTTTCATTTAACCCGATTACCGGTAATTGGAAGACTTCACAGTGCGATAATATAATCTTGGCCAATGCGATATGTTAATCAAGTCCCCTGAAAGAGTGCTTCAGGTTTTTACTTACCGACTTCATTAAATTGATTTCGTTTCCTTAATTATACACTTCACCTTGGCAATGACTGAATTTAATTTCCATGTGATTAAATGAGAATTTAGGATGGTGGCACCATGACTCACTAATCTTCCTAGACTGAGATTATGCTAAGATACTGACTTTTTTTTATGAAATTAACCTTAAAAACACAACAGAATCATTGTGGACGAAGCATTACGGATGGCCGCATTTATGAGCGTGGCGTCACGGAGCAGTCTGAAGTCAAAAATACCCACTTGTGTCTGCTGCTTTGAAAGCAAAGGCCAGTCATGAGACGCTGGTATCCTCGTGTCTGTGTGATCTGAGCCGTGCTTTTAACAGTACAGCCACTTTACAAACAGACGGGAGAACAAATCATGAATGAAACGTTCTGTTGAGACAATGTAAATAAACCACAAAAGGGGAAAAAGTAAAAAAGATTTACTGCATTTTTATAGCTGGATGACTCCACGCATTTTGTCAGAGAAAATATTAATGGAAAACTCCCTATAGTGACCGTGTTTTCCTGTACACTCAGATTCATATCAGTACTCTTATTTTCACACAAAAATTACTTTATTCTAGTGAACTCTTTCCTGGAGTCATTAAGTCACAAATAATCCTAAAACGAATGTTAATGTTGGACTTGGCAGTGGGGTTGAACCTGGCTTTTGAAAACCTGTATTTACCTTTTTTTCTCCCTATGATGTCAGCAAGAGCAGATACCTTTATTATAGTCATCTCAGCCACACAGCTCTGGCTATGAGCCACTTCTGTTACAAGGGGCAGCCAATTATCAGAAAGTTGGCTTTGAGAGAGGTGTTAGAAACAGACTAGTGTTTATACAGACCTTTCAGTTTCCAGCTGAAGGACTAAAGCAAAGTATAAGATGAGGTACTTTTTGGATGCTCTTTAAGGGGTGGATGGATCTGCGTGTTTGCTTTGGCACAGATGCCATTCCTGACACAGCCCTCACATCTATCCAGTGTTGGGCCAGGAACTAGGAATGCACAAGTTTGTGACCCCTGAGGGTGCATTTGTGCATCTCCTCCCCATATAGAAGCAGGAATCTTGTAAGGGGAATGTGTAAACCACTACACCCATGGAGCCAGTATGCACAGTATAAGATGAGTAAGATTAAACTGTAAATCATCCAGAGCTACTCTAGAAAAGTACAAGACCAACAATATGGAGCTGGAAATGAGCACAAAAGTTTCTCAATAAAAAAGGGGGACATGTGACAAGCAGTCAAGTGCTAAAAAGAAAAATGGTTGCTGTTGCTTGATATTAAAATTAGGCTTGGCAAAAACTTTAGAGCTGAACCTATTTTATATCATTTCTAAGTTACTGGAAAAAAATACCTGGTAACAGTTTTAATTCTTTGAACAAGTGATTTAACTCTTTCCCCTATAAAGGCGACATCTGATGACCTCCCCAGCACCCGTAATCACAAACCTCAGTATTTATCAATAAAGATGTGCTTTGACAACCATTAGAACAGTTTCTGGGTTTTTCTAAGGGTCGCTACATAGGCAGAGACCACCCTCACTAACACTCCATCACTTGTGTAGCAAACCCAGTGATTTTCATCTATAAGCAGCAGTTCTGAAAAGAGTTTCAGCAGGTCACTACTAGCAGCTTTCAAGTGGTAAAGAGTTAATGATAAGAGGAAAAAAAGAAAACATTTTTGGATTTCATTTACTTAATGAATAATCAATAATAGATTTAATTGTTTTAAAGTCATGAAGGAGTAATAGCTAGTTATTTTAGATGGCAGTGAGGTCCAAACACTGGCAGTACCATCCCCTACATTTTGTCCCGTCTCCTCTCTTACCCTCGTCTGAGGCCTCCCAGCGCCTCTTGTTGCTGTTGGTGGTGCTGATGATGAAGAAACCGTTTCCTAGAGGCGTCCATGCTTGGGGGTCCCATGCCTGCCCGCATGGGAATGCTACTGCTACCATAAGAGGGACCAGGCAGCTGACCCCCCATTGACCCCATGGGGCCCCCCACTCTGCTGGATGGCATCCCAGGGCGCTAGAGAAAAGGAGGGAAACTGATTTCACAGAACAATTTCTCCATATCTACACAAAAAATTTAATATTTCATCTAGGACTAAAGGAAATCAAGGATCTGATTTATTAAAGAGATACAAAAAAGTACCTATTTAAAATAATAATAATGAAAACCAATGATGTGTGAAGCTGTTTGCAAATAAATTTCATATTGTATGATCAACTTATATCAAATTCTAGCTTTTTGGATCGGGTGGGTAAAAAGAATGCTCAGTGACATACAGTACTGTCACTTACACTGTTTGCTTTTGGTTGTACCACAAATATTGTGAGTCATAATATCCCCGTTAAAAACATGCCAAAAACATAACCCCACCTGCAGAAACAGTGCATTTATGTTTTTAAGCTCTGAGGTTTAATTATGAAGTTGTGCATATAAATACTGTTATGGTACTGCAGTGTTTATCTCCATCTACACAAAGCACAACCTCTTTCAACTTTAAGGTTTCACATATCAGGATATAATGAAAAGAAATCAGGTGCTTAGTAAGCTTTATAATTTGCTAAATATAACCTCAGATGAAATACAACACATGACATAATACACTGTGGTTTTATTTAGTGTTAAACAAAAATAATAAATAGAAATGCAGAAGCAGTAAAGTAACAGCCAGATGCTGCTAATCAAATGCATTTCATCAATTTATTAGTTTCAGGAAGTGTGAACACTTCTGTAACAGCAGAGGTTTTGACAGTTTGCTGGTTTGGAGGATTCAGGTGTGTTAACACAAAGACATCAATGATAATCCTTGAGAAGCAACTGCTGCCCATCAATCTGGAAAACCTTATAAGGTCATTTACAAACAATATGAATCCATCTGTCTAGAGTGAGAACTATTTTCTACAAATGGAAAGCATTCATGACAGTTGCCAATCTTCCCAGGAGTGAACGTCCCAGCAAATTCACTCCAAGTTCAAGCATTGCAAGAGCTACTTCTCAGGCCTCAGTTAGCATGCTAAATGTTAAAGTTCATGGCAGCACAATTAGGAAAAAAATAAACAAGTACGGCTTGTTTGGAACGGCTTCCAGAAGAAAGGCTCTCACATTTGAACAAACCACAAAACCTCTGGCGCAATGTTCTTTGGACAAGTGAGACCAAACTGGGGATATTTGGCCATAATGCTCAGCACTACATTTTGTGAAAACTAAACACAGCATAACAGCACAAACACCTCATACCAGCTGTCAAGCACGGTGATGAAGTCAAATGCAAGGCCATATACTTGACAGCTAAAGCTTGAGTGCAATGATCACAAGCACACAAACAAATCTACAACAAAATAGCTGAAGAAGACAAGAATCAACGCGGTGTAATCACACAAACTCCTCAACGCGTAAAATGCTTTGGCAGGATCTTAAGAGAGCTGAGCATAAACAAATGCCTGCAAATGCCGATGAACTGAAGCAATGTTGTAAAGAAGAGTGCACCAAAATTCCTCCTGATGTGAAGGGCTGATAAAGTCATACAGAAAATGATTACTTCACACTGTTGCTGCTAAAAGCAGTTGAACAAGCTCCTGAATCTTGAGGCGTGCTTAGTTTTTCACACACTGCTTCTGCATTTCGGCTCAGGTTTTTTTTTATATAAATAATAACACAGTGTAATAGGGCGTATTTTGTTACACATCTGAGGGTGTACTTATTTTAAGACCTGTTACTGACTAGATTTTTTTTCTTTTTAATTAGGTCTTTATATGTAACACATCAGTACTGTAAATAATGTATCAACAAATTGTGAGAATTCTCACACTTTGTCCAGTTTGTAAACATAAAAACAAAGTCTAAACCCAAATGGCTCCAACTGTCAAAACGGGGGGAACTGCGATGGTGTCTGTTAACTACAGGGGAAGCTGCAGATGGTGACAATACTGGCACGATATATGCAGGCTTGCCTCTGGGCAGATGGTGCTGATAAACTTTTGCTTTCACGCTAACTGACAGGAGGCGAAGCGGGCAACCACGTGATTTTCTTTTTCACACGCGCACAAAACGCTAAACGATATCAATTTGAATTAAACGTCCCACTACTTTTGTGAACCACTTTAAATGCCATAAAAGAAAAAAAAAGGTTACACTTAATTATTGCGGTAATTAATAAATAATTACACCCACTTCGAAGGCGGAAGTAGTGTCCACGCGGTGATATATAATGAGCTTTATGTTTGTTTGTTTTTATTTCCATGTCTCTCTGGCGACTATTTCAATTAGCTACTTTTATTTAAACACGAATTTTAAAAAAAGTAACGAAAAGCTTAAACAGACATGGGGGTGATCGGACAAATACCGTCACCCTCACCTTTCACTCAGTTTCTTTATTCGACACGGAGAAATCAAGCAGAACCAACCTGGGGGTATTGGGGAACGCTGCTCATGCTTCTGGGATATCCCCCCGGAGGCTGGGGCATTCCTTGCATCCTCATGCCCGCGGCAAGCCCAACGTTCATGGGGCTCATACTCGGATTCATCGGAGGACCCGTGAAGCTTCCCCTCGATGCCATCTTCTAGAGCCACAAGTGGTTAAAAGTGACGGGAACTTCAAACCAAATTCGGCCCAAATAAAAGTGCGACAGGCTGAAGTCTCCAAGTAGGTAGCTAACTAACTCCGGGTACTTCTGCTTAGGTCGGTTTCTGGTTTGACAGCAAGCACACTGTCAACAAAAAGCTAGCTAACGTTAGCTCACTTCCTACCGTTTCAAGTTCCGGGATTTGCTTCTACCTAGTGACTGCTCGTTTTGTGAACACACCAAGTGGGGGCTTGTCATCTCCCACTCGCGCCTTTACGACTGAACGACGCCACATAAACGATAACTAACAGCTATTACACCGTGAGGCGAATGAAAAACATGATAACGTCGTACTAAAGACAAACTGAGTATCTTGAGCAGATAGCTTGTCTGCACTCTAAAGCAAAACCAAGTACTCTCAACTACATGCTGCGTTCACAAACATCGGAAATTATGAAGTTCCAAATTTCAGCGCGCAATAATCTCAATTTTTTTCTTTTCGAACACCTTTAAACACATGCTAGTCCGAAGTCTTTATTTCTTTTGTATTTTGTAAAAGTATATATTTTCAATTATGTTTTATTTTCAATGCTTGATTTCAAATGTGACTTACAGAAACGTGCGCTTGGTTTTGTAATAGTGTAATTTTGTTTCTTGATCAGAAGTTCGAGACTTTTCTCAGTAGTGCCAAACTATAACCTGGAGTAATACTCTGCCTCCTGAACACAAATTTTTGGTAAACAGTAATGTGCTGAATCTAGAAGTCTTATGCCGCCCATCCTTATATTTTCCTGGGGGAAATGACGGAGTAAGGCAAGGCAAGTTTATTTATATAGCACAATTCAACAGCAAGGTGATTCAAAGTGTTTTACAGAGACATTAAAAAACAAAAACAACTAAAAAGCATGATTTAAAATGGGGAAAAAAATAAAGGAACAGTAGATAAAATCAGTAGTTAAAATGTACGTTTTGAAATTTAGTAAAACATTGCGAATTTGGTGCTTTATTCAAATGCAGCTGAGAACAGGAGTCTTCAACCTGGATTTAAATAAACTGAGTGTTTCAGCTGATCTGAGGCTTTCTGGGAGTTTGTTCCAGATATATGGAGCATAAAAGCTGAATGCAGCTTCTCCATGTCTGGTTCTGACTCTGGGAACTGATAAAAAGCTGGATCCAGATGACCTGAGGGATCTGGAAGGTTCATACTGGGAGTAGGCAATTTACTGAGACATATAGGGAAATGCAGGATAAAAGAAAAGGGAAAAAAAACAGAGGCTGTACAATTCTAGCGAGCTTGAAAGCCAACATGGTATGGCTACATTTATTCATCAGCACAGCATGAACTCTCTTAAGCAACTTAAATGCTCTTCAGGAATAGTTCTCTTAGCTATATGTCCCTCCAGTCTTCTTGAGGGACATTCAAAGCTCTTCTTTGTTTGGGATTACCTTCCTGCTAAAAAATGATGTCACTGCCAGTCAGACACTTCTCAGATTGCATTGCATGGTGGATCTAAATATGATGGTACTTTTCCATTAATTTTAAAGCGATCCCCAACACCATTTGCTGAAACACAGCCCCAAACCTCGAGAGAGCCTCCACCATGTTATACAGATGACTGTAGACACCCACTGTTCTACCACTCCCCTAACCTCCTCTGTACTGTCCAATTCTTGTGAAGTTTTGCATACCTCAGCCATTTCTCTCCATTTCCCTTCCTTAAGAATGGCTTGTTGATGGCCAACCTTCCTCTGAGGTTACTTCTGATGAGCCTTCAGTAAACGGTACATAGATCCTCTGTCAGTTTTTCTGGATTTTTTCTGTTTACTGTTCATCTGTTGTAGATATTTGTTTTAGGCTTGGCACTCCCCCCCCCTCTATTTGTCCAGTTTTTCTTGCACCTAATACCAAATTATGCCAAGTCTTCAGCTAGTAGCTCTTTAGAAACCAGCTTGTTGCTGTAATATACTCAAACTGTGTTATCTTTGGAATTATTTGTGTCTAAAAAAGTGCCACTTTAAAACTGGTCCTGTGCTAAGCTATCTGGTATATGCAGACATAAAACTGGTTCCTCCCGTGAGTTAAATGCCCCCTTTTATGCTTGAATTTAAAGAGAAAAAAAACATTCTCCCAAAGATGGTCAGGTACAAGGACTGAATATGAATATGAGTGACAAAGCAGCCCACATTTAAAGAAAAACTTTGAAAGACTTTCAGAAAGCCTTGAGAACTATTGCTCATCAAAATCTTTTAACCTATGGGCTACATTAATGCCTGTACTGCAGAGTTTAGGAAGGCTACACAAAACAACATTATCAGCTCCCCCTTGGCACAATGAACTCTGAATAAGAAGCTTGAACTGTATGAACATGGCTGTGTTTACAACATGACAGTTTTCTGAGAATATGACCTACAACCACACTAACCAAGATAATATTTAGCCCCACATCTAGCAACAGAAGCATGTGTACATCATCTGATCAACAGCACCCCCTGTTGATCAGTTAGACATTAATTCCATGTACTTGGTTGCCGTTTTATACATTTTATACTTTTGTTAAAATGAATGTGAAAACACAGGACAGATAACAAATCATTTATTTTGCTAGACAGATGAAACAAACTGAGCCATGATAGCAGCAATTCAACTATTAGAATATTTACACTATCACATCACACCAAGGACACATGTAACCCTTTACAATGTAAACACATGATACAAAGACATATTTCAATGCTAGAAAACAAGCAACTCTATCCCACCAAAAAATGAAGAAACCTGCTTTCTGCACCAAATACCTGCTTCTACACTTAAGGAGTTCGTGTCCTGAACATTGTGAAACAAGTTTCCACAGGTGAACGACAGAGATGCTTGTCTTTAAATTCTGTTTGAGAAATTCAGACAGTGAAAGGTGAAAATAAGACAAACCATTAGCAAGGATTGTCTTTGACATTATTGTTTTTTTTCAAAGAATGAGATTGTAAAATGTGAGGTAATATAAGGACATCCACTGTGTAATCATTTCTGTATTTTATGAAAAGAAAATACTGTAAGCGTACACCGTCTCTGAATGAATTACACTGCAGTTTACATCTGTGCAGTGAAATCATATTTGGTGACAAGTATCAGTCGAAAATGATAACTACATAAAATTATTAAAAAAAAACAAAACAAGTGTTGGTACAATGATTTTCTGAATAAAAATAAATTTGTCAAGTATAAGGTTGGGAGTTCTGAACTGCTTCTGCAGAGCAGCAAACACCACAAATGTTGCCTTTAACCATCAACGTCCATTCATTTCACAACATAAAGAACCAAAGGTGAAGTGTTGTTGGTCGTCCCGTGAGCGTGTCTCTGTGTGCATCTCCGCACACACGATGGTGAGAGAATGTGTGTTTGTGTTATTGAGAGAATGCCTCGTCTTTCATCAGCATGCGTGGGCTCTCCTGGTTGTCCATGCGACGTCTGGGACCCATCATGCCTAGAGGAACACACACGCCATTTATTTATTCAATCCAGACACATAATTGATTTCAACTGGTGTTTAGTGTCTCAATCACTACACTATTACTGGTTCTAAATTATATGTGCACCAGACAATTTATTAAGTACAGCTGTTCAACTGCTCATTAAGGCAGATATCTAACCAGCCAATCACATGGCAGCAACTCAGTGCATTTAGATATGTAGAGATGCTCAAGACAGCCTGCTGAAATTAAAATTGAGCCTCAGAATAGGAAAAAAAGATGATTTAAGTGTGGTTTAAAGAAAACAGAAAATATCCAATGAGCAGCAGTCCTATGGGTGAAAGTGCCTCATTGATGCCAGACATCTGGAGTATGGTAATAACCACAATACAGTTAAGGTACACAGAAGAGCATCTCTGAACGCACATGTTTAGCCTCGAAGCAGAAGACCACAGCGGATGCCCTTCCTGTTAGCTAAGAACAGGAACCTAAGACACATTTCCTGACCAAATTTGGACAATAGAAGGTTGGAAAAACATTGCCTGGTATGGTGAGGCTTAGTTTTTGCTGCAACATGCGTAAAAAAAAACAAAAACAAGAAACCATTGATCCATTCTACCTTGTCTCAACTGTTCAGACTTCTGGTGGCAGTGTAAGAGTGTGGGGAAATATCTCCTTGGCACAATTTGGCCATTATCAATGTGGACCAGAATCTCTGAGGAATGTTTCCAGCACTGCGTTGACCCTGTGCCATGAAACATGAGGGCACTTCTGTGCACAAATGGGGTTCCAACCCAGCACAAGAAAGATGTATTTAATAAAGTGGCCAGTGAGTGTATTTTGAATTATTTTTATAATATGCTAGCTAGCAGAAATTGTTAAGTTTTTTTTTTTTAAATATTTCTTTTTAGTTGTACACTTGGTTTATACCAGTAGGTGCCTGGGGGTAGCTGTAGCTCAGGTGGTAGAGCAGGTCGGCTACTAACTGGAAGGTTAGATCCCAGTCTGCTCTAGTCTGCATGCCAAATATCCTTGGGCAAGATACTAACCCAACATTAATAAAACATGGCATCACACGTCCATCAGAGTGTGAATGTGTATGAATGTTAGATAGGGAGCAATTAACAACTTAGAAAGTGCTTGGGTGTGATTGGGTAAATGTACAAGTTGTATAAAGAGCTTTAAATGTTCAGAGTAGAAAAGCGCTATATAAGAACCTCATGTTGCTACACTGTGAAGTTTCTTTATTCTACAGAACCAAACGTTCTACCGCATCATACTTTGGTGTGGTAGAAATCTTATGAAGTCAGGGATGTGACACATATAGAGAAAGCAAAACAGGATATCTTTATAGCCACCACAGTCTGAAGCCAAACACCTTTAACACTTCATTATGCGACCAAATATATGGTCATAGTTTCCTGTTGAATTACACTCATTAATAGTGGCTAATAAAATCAGCTGACGTTACCACGTAGTTGACATTTGGGACAATAAAATTCACCACTTCACTTTATTCTATTAGACATAGATTATTAGGGAATTCTTGTGTAATTTTGCCCTTGAAATCACTTACATGGGGATAGACTGGTAGAAGCAGCAGCTACTTTTGGCTGCTCCCTTATTTTTAAAGGGTTGCCAAGCGGGCAGCTCTGCATGCTTGGTTTGGCAGATTTCTTTTTTCTTTTTGATGCAACCTCAAAGGGATTTGTGTCTCCTCCTGCGATCGGGCTGAGGAGTTTTCATTTGTTAGGCGAATGTGTAAACCACTACAGTATGGACTGTACTGACAGATAGGCGTAACCTGGAAACATAATACCTTCAGCCAGACCAATATAAGGACAGAACAAAACATGTTTCATACACTGTAATGTGAAAATGATTCTATATGCTGACTCTGCTATGCTTCACTCTGGTATCCACTGTTATAAAGTGATCTGTGGGTAATTTAACTAATAGTATACATATGACAGCATATAGCAAAGCTGCACTGTTTTAAGATCTGATTACATACAGACAAGCTCCAGCAGGAAGTTAAAATCTTGTTTTCACTCACTGTTCTTATGCTTGAATGATTTGGATCTTCTTGGTGAGTTTGGATTCTGAGGTGGAAAGACAAAATATTTTATTTTTGAGTTTTTACATGCAGACAAATGCTGGGGCTATTAAAGCAGCAATGCCCAACATGTTTGTTTAGTTAAAGTATAAGGTTTGATGAAAAAAAAAAGTACCTTATCAGATTTCCTTTTCTTGGCTGTAAAAGAAAGATTTGTTTTAGAGATTTAACTCAGAGTTAACAAATATTAGTCACATTTAAATTTCACGCATGCGCAGCCCAAGACTACGAGAGCGTCACCTTTCTTTTCTGCCCCATAAGACCAGTCGTTATCATTGACGTCATCATTATCCTCTTGGTCACTCTCTGACTTGTTGTTGGTGTTGTTACCAGTGACTATTCTGTAAAAGAGGAACAAGCAAGGTATTGCACACGCGCACACACGCACACACACACGGAGTGAGTCAGCATTATTCACTGCAAATAACAGTTTGATTATGAAACAAACCGACTTCAGGCTGAAACTGATTTTTTTTGTTTTCTTGTTTCTGGAGTTCATAAGATTATCATTATTCACTATGCTGCAGGCAGCATAACGCCTGCAGCATATTTAGCTTATATAGAATACTGTGCAAAAGTCTTGAGCCCCCCCTTTCCATTTATGTTTATTTTGCTAGGAAGATGAGGGATAGGTGCGGTGATTTAATGAAACATGGAAACAGAGTATATAAGGTATATATAGAGAATATGGGCAATTCTAATGAGTTTCAAGTTTATGATATGCCTTTTTGTTCTGTTCTCTCTCAAGATGATCGCACACTGCCTCGACATTGAGGTCCTGGCTCTGGGAAGGCCAATCCATGACTTACCGGTATGGTGTTCCGTTGTGTGTTTTTATATCCGGGTATGCTTTACCTGCACTAGCAGTGTGATTGGGATCATTGGCTTGCTGTTGCCAATTATTTTCCAGATATTATTGCATGATGAATCAATATCTGGGTTTTTTTTTTCCCCACAGTGGTGACAGGGCCTCCAATGTGTTTCACAGATGGCTGTAGAAACTCACTGCTGTGCCTCTTTCCTGACCTCCACAGCGCATACTCACAATTTCACTTATGTATATATTACTCCATCAGACGTGTTTCAGTGGATTTTCAGTCCAGTTCTTGTGTAATTTTGCATGTCTCAGCCTTTCCTCTCTGTTTCCCTTCATTAAGAATGTCTTCTTGACAGACAGCCTTCCACTGAGTTCATTTCTGAAGAGGCTTGGATGAACAGGTCCTGTTTCATCTCTTTGGTGTACATAGTTTTTTTTTATTTTTTTAAAGGTCTGCCACTACTTCTTTTGTCCTCCACTTGTCCAGTTTCTTTGACACAATGCACATCACCCCAAGATATCCCAAGTTTTTGGATAATAGTGCTGTGGGAATCACTGTGTTTGTGCCAAAAAAATAAATAAATTTTGGTTTGTCAAACTGTGTTTTCTTTGGTGTTTTTGTAGATTCAAAAAGTAAAACTGGAACAAACTGCAAATTGTTGTTACAGGTTCCCGGTTGCAAAAAGTAAGAAATTAAAATTAGTTCATTGCCAAGTTGTCTTTTATGTGTAGACACAACACTGGTTCTGTCCTTAAGTTCGGCACCTTTTATATGCTTGAATGATTCACAGGTCAGTGTTAAGTAACTTAGCAAACAAAACTAACATTCCTTTAAAAATGGTCTAGTTAAAGCAGCCAATGTACAAAGAAAACCTTTGAAAGACCTTCAGAAAGCCTGGAGTTTCAAATATATGAACCATCTCTCAAAACCACTTAAAAAAATGCCAAGAACATGTGGCTCCTTGGAAGCCATAGTCAAACACCTTGGTTTTCAGATTCATAAGACAACACGGTGAAAACATTTGAGATTACCACAGCCTCTACTCACACAGAGTCTCAAATCAGCTGTGTTGGCTGCTTTTTTAATGCCCATACCTGCGGTTGGCTATACGGCTGCTGTTACGTCCCATCCCCAGACATTTCTCCAGGTGTGGAGCAAAGCGTGAGGCAGCAATACTCCGGCTACAGTTGGGACATACACACTCCTTGTTTTTCCACTGGTTGTACACTTGGCCAAACACATCCAGTCCTGGCTGGTCCACAATTTCTGGAAGTCGAAATAAAGTCATTTGATTTATACGTTAATTATTCTCTGGTGTACACTGGCTGATATTGAAGAAACAACTCAGCTTTACTTGGCTGAAGAAGAAAAGAAAGAAAAAAGAAAAAAGTCTGTGCTCACCGAAGTCCCTCATACTTTCTTGGTCCGTGTCATCCAGGAAAAAATAGCCCTGCTTTACTGCCCGGTGGACCTCAAAGCAAAGTCCCAGGCAAGCATCCTCCACTAGGTCAGACAGGATGTCCTGAGCTAGGGCCTGGCAGGGAAGAGAAAGACACACAGTGTTGCCTGATTGCTTTATTGTGTTTTTGTTCTGAAGCAATTCAGCCACACGTGTCTGCAGATACAATGTGCATTTCCAAGTCTACCAGAAGGCTTCCACGCCATTGTACCTCCAGCTTGCTGTTGTCCAGGCTGGACACTGAAACCTCCTCCATTTTCATTTGCCAGAACTACCAGATGAGCAGACACTGCTGTGGTCATGCTGTAGCTCAGCAAGCATTGGCCAAAACAGGGCTGCAGCGGGAGGGATACATAAGTAAGCAACACGGTGGCAAACAATGAATGCAAATCAGTCTGTGGGTGAGATGCGTGGACTTACAACTGCACGTTGAACACTGCCAGGGAGTCACTTCCCAACGTTTTAAAACCTGGGGAAAAAATGACATTAACTTGGCATGGTGGGTGTTTTTCCCCCTTTTAAGCACTGCAACAACTCAAAAAACCAACCAAACAAACAACAACAACAGACGAAAGAAGGAAAACGTGACGCTACAGCGGTGCTCCGAGTATTACCGTGTAACGAAAGTAGCTTAGCCCTAACCTTGGAGAAGAAAACAAAGAGCTTGGCTGTGAATGGGCTGCTTGCGAGATGAATTGAAAATGCCAAGAGGTTAAAGGAGAGGCGGTATCGTACTCACGACCCCCCTCAACAGCACAACTACACAACACGCACAGCTACTAGCCAAACATGCTAATCCTGTCACATTAATTAGAAGCTATGCAACACATTTAGTTGTGACTGGCTGTGTTATTTTATTATGTTGCTGTTTTTTTCTTCGACGCTGGAGAAACAGAGTAACAACGAGGCTCTTCCCCGAACCCCGACACCGCTGCTGCACTGCGGCTGTGCGCCTTTCAACTCCCCG
Organism: Maylandia zebra; assembly: GCF_041146795.1. Taxonomy (NCBI): domain Eukaryota; kingdom Metazoa; phylum Chordata; class Actinopteri; order Cichliformes; family Cichlidae; genus Maylandia; species Maylandia zebra. Next base: position 16,022,748 of record NC_135174.1, on the reverse strand, counting down.
TACAAACACCCAGCAAGGGTGGGAGTGAAGGGACAAAGCGACGCCCCAACCCTCACATAAAGCTCACCGACGGATAATAAAGCAGCCTCAACCCAAATCCCCTATTAATTGTGTTTATTTACCTGTTTCGGCAGGCACCCATCTTTACATCAGAGATCAGGCAGGAGCAATCGATCGCTACACGAGTTCCCACCAGCGATTGCTTCCTCTGCTCTTCTAAACCAACTCCAACAGAGTAGTGATGGGATTTCCGACTCTTTTTAGAGAACCGGCTCTTTCGCCTAAACTCACTAAAAAGAGCCGGCTCTTCAAGTTTATTTGTTGCTTTAATTAATTTATTATTAACAATAATATAAAATTATGCACAAAATGAATTACTAATGTAAAAAAAGTGGTTTATTTATGTTTATATAAAAATATATGTAGTGGCCTCTAGAGACAAAGCACATACAAATTCCAAAGCAGGTACAAATTCCAAAACACATTTCTAGCGTTAACTGAACTTCCAAGACAGAGCTACCATAGATCACTCAAATTACACAATTGAAAGCATATGTGTATTTGTGTATTTATACACAAACACTGATATATATTCAAATAATTTAAAAAAAAAAAAAGATTGTTTACCTGAAGCGGAAAAAAGTGTGAGAGAGAGGGTCAGAGAAAGAAAAAGAAAAAAAAAACAACCACCCACGGCTCGCATCCTGCACGTCAAAGATCCGGCTCTAAGAGCCATTTCGTTCGCGACACATCACTACAACCGAGTGTTTACCTCCCAGGGCAGCATGTGACTGTGTTTCCCCCACGCAGCTTACCAAAGAGCTACACTGTGCCTTTATTTCACTTTTTCCCCCACCACCCCTCCTAGTTTTTGCCCGGTTATTTGAATTTTACAGCCAAGATTAAACAAATCTTTAGGCAGACTTACAGCATTTATCGCAAAAACACGTGGGACGTAATAAAAAAACAAAAAAAGGCCATCAAAAATCCAGAAAATCACACCATTTTATCTCAAATAGGTGTCTACTGATAATAAACCTCCCAGTCATGTTTGATAACAAGATGAACCTTCTTAACTGGGACGTCCCCCTCTTTTTTCTTTAATAGTCAAATGAAGACAAGCCTGTTTTCATTTTAGTAAGAAATACCTTTTGTCCTTTTTTTGCTAGTTATTTTTCCCCATTTCATACCAACCTATGGATCCATCCCGACTGAAATCCAAAGATTGTTACCAGACAGTATAATTGCTGGATTAACAGGATACAGGCAAATACAGACTATCAAGAACATACTACTAATAATAATAATAATAATAATCTTCAGCTTCCATTTATTCTTATTTTATTAACTTTGCAAATATAATTGTCTGTTTTGGTCCCACATTTCTTTTGTAGGGATCTAGCCACCCTAATTCACAATGGCTTCTCTATGAAACCACATGACACACACACGTATCATCACATTACAAAAATAGCTAAATATAGGTGCTGTCAGTGTATTTATCTTTCTTTCAGCACCACCTCTGTGTGCAGCATAAACAGCATTCAAATGGACTATAAAACAGACCAGAAATTACAGGAGACACAGATTTGAGACTCTGAATCCTGAATTCAAACCTGCAGGAAAAATCAGTATGTAACTGCAAAAAAGGTGGAAGTAGTACCAGAACTTCCACGGGTGAAGAAAAAAAAAAGCTAGTGAAACGATTTAAGCTGTTTTTAATCAGACTATACATTTAGAGACACAAGGCAGCTCAGTGGCCCAGTGGTTGGCACAGTACATCACAACATGAATGTTTAGGCTCGACTCCTCCGTGGTCAGCAAGAATCACCTCCAGATTTCTCCCACAGTCCAAAGACACACATGGTAGGCGAACTAGTGATTTTAAACTGGCAGTCGGCGTGAATACATCTGTATTAGCCCCATCACAGACAGGCAACATTCCCAAATGAAATTTATGGATCGACGATATGCACGGCGTTTTTACTCCCCAGTGTTCACTGAGAGTAAAGTTAAATAATTGGACACGTAAGTGCCAGGAGGCATTGCCAAGAAGGCTGCAAACTGGCAAAACTTCCTTCTGTAAGGAATCTGAAAACACCCCAGTGTGTTTTGTGTGTTTCATCATTTGAATGCATTAACTTGCAAAAAATGATTCACAACACAACAGACAGATTAAAATTCCAAGCATCGCTGCAGCGTCCATGTAAATATAAACCATCTTGCTTCAGTGTGGAAGTCAGAACAAACCCTTAGACGGTGAAGAATGTGAGGTTGTGAGGTTTTTGTCACCCACTCGAGGGCTTTTCCCTCTCTTCAAATTCAGAACAGCATCTGAATTTTCTGCATTTGGTTTTTCAGCTGTCCATCTCATCACCAATTAATACATGTCAAACATTATATCATCTTCTTCCTCCTCCTCGTCATCATCCTGCAGATTAACGGGGGACATTTCATATTTAGATGGACTGAATCATTTTTAATAACAAGGAACATGAAGGAAAAAAGGGTCTAATATTTCACAAACCTCATCAAAGTCCAGTATGTTGTCGTCTTCATCATCACTGCTGCTCTCGATGATTTCGTCTTCTGAGTCCTGCGTGACATACAAAAAAATTAGAAGAGTGCAGCTTAAAGAACATTTTCTTCATCATACAAATTATACTATTCCCATTATCACTTATTCTCATTCCCCCTGAATATACATTGCTATATTACATTGACTTCTCCGACATTTACCTGAAGCTCTTCAAGCATGATGTAAAAATGTGAGTCATAAGTAAACCCTGTGAATAACTTGACTGCATTCATATCACGAGCATGAACTTGAACATGTGGGTGTATTACTTGGCGCTTGCTGTATAAATATTCAGACTTACTGATGGCTGCTTCAAAAATAGTTCGTCCTTGTCAGAATATTTCGGTAAGGTGTCCTCAAGATATTTTAATTTCTGCAATAATGGATAGGAATGTTATTATATTAGAAAACAAAAGACAAAAACAGGAGACTGAATTTTGAGGTACTCACACGAGGGTTCTGTTTTTGATACTCATTCTGCTCATCTGGAGTCAGTGTCTTTAAAACAAAAGTGTGAAAATTTAAATACTAATTAAAACTTTAAAAAAAAAAATGAAAATTATAAATAAATATTTTCCTACCTTAAACCACTCCTGCAGCTCGATGGAGTATTTCCTCAGCTTTTCATTTACTTTTAATTGGTACCGGGACTTGTCCTTTATGGAGAGTTCATGCCATTTTTTGTTGGCCGCAGCAAAGCGGTCTTTTGCATTTGGGATTTTTTCTTTTAGAATTTTCATCTGATCCTGGCAGAAAGCCACGTTGACAGACCTATAAAAATAAATAAAATTAAAAATTGTCTTTCAGGATTTCATTTGTCGAGTTAAAATTAATCCTTGAAGGTGAGTGAGTTTGACAACTATGCTCACATGGATGGCATCTTGGGCTCGCCGGGTATTTTCTCCTTGGTTTTCCTTTTGAAAATCTGCAGATTTATAACAAACGTGTTGATTTCAATGCCACGCAGTTAATACTTACATGAATGAAAAGAGAGCTCAGAAAACAGAAAGCTCTTAGAGGCAATTGCCAACAGATAGCTGAAAAGGTGACAAATTCCAAATTCCCCAAAAGTATCAAAGAAAAATGTTTGTTCTGTTAAATGAAAGTGGCAAAGTGTTGGCACCTTAACAGGACAATGTGTCATTCCTTCATTCTGGTAGTGGATTTGAACCATGAATATTCTTGCATCAGTGCTGAACACAGGACCAAGCCATACTCAGCTAGCTCTCCTGCCCCTTTGGTCTTTTGCTTTTTCTTCCCAGTGGAAAGGAACCAACACTTTTGCACATGTCTGTACATTTGTTATTATTTATAATAAAGAGCAAAGCATGTGGTCCAAACGCCCTTCCAGATTAAACGAATTTTCCATTTACTTGCAATGAACAGTCCTCTCACCTTACGCTTTGTAGGCAAACTGATCTTTGTTTTGCGGAGGACCTTGTTCCGCTTCTCCTCATCTAAACTCTGAAGATGAGAATACAACATAAAGTCAGCATTCACACAAAGCCCGTGAGATTTGTTAGCAATGCTGCACCTATGATCTTAGAACTTACCATTAGATACGTATGCAACTCACTTTCATACCGCATCTTCAGCTGAAATGAATGAACTACATGTTCAACTCTGCTTCAAGACATTATTAACATAACCCAACAAGATCACCTTGATTTCAAAACTTTGTTTTACATCACAAAATAAAAAAAGTAATTTATGCTGCTATACCTCTTTGGAGCGTGTGTTGTAGGCTTTTCTCTCCTTTTCACTTAAATTTCGCCACCTCTGGGACCACTCTTTTATGTAGGCTCTTGTTGGGACACTCATACTACCAATCAGCTCTTTGCAGAATAAATTGTAGCCACTTCTACAGATATACACACAGAAAACAAACAAACATGCTCAGTAGCCTCTTCACAGAAGACTAGATGTGATTTTAAACTACATTAAATCAAAGTTAGCATTAAACACAGGCCGCACAATCACACAGGCAGTCAGAAATGCAGTTTTCCAGCATGTTTGTTCAAGAAACTCAACACTTAGAACACCAACAACAAAATATTGTCTTAAACTAATGCACCATTACTGTGCCCATGTATAATCTTTATTCTTAATACGCTAAACATACGCACTGAACACAAACATAAAATTTGAATAGAAAACCAGAGCTATGCAATACACCAATTTCTGGTATCAATACCAAGTAAATAAAGGGCCTGTGTTGCAGAAACAAATACACATATCAAAACTTAACCTATAAAAGACAGCTTATGTAATGGAGAGAACTGATTAAATGTGCCATAGGCTATAAATAAAATGAACATGACAGTTGCCAAGCCAAGTGTGTGTATGTATGGCTTACATAGGTGGCTTGACAGGCAGACCCTCAAAGTCCTCCTCTGACTCACTGGTGCTTTCAGGGACCACCTTCTTCCTTTTGCTCTTCTGAAGGGATTTGCCATATTTTTCCCTGAAAGACAAAAACATTTGTTTGGCTTTCCCCCCCCTTCTTCTTGTACAGGCAGCCTACTGGGCCAATCCCACACATACACAGCTGGGAACGTATGTTTGTCTTTTACCTCAACTCCACCCTCTTATTCGTGAATTCTTTATATGCGTTCCTGTATTTCTCCAGATAAAATGCCTGAAAAAGTAAATAATTCATGACTTAAAATGTGAGCTTTTCTGACGATGGGAACAGGCAGTGTTGTAGTGACAGCTCCTGATATACTTTACCTTCTCTTTGTCGGGGAGCAGACTGAATTCTTTGCTTGCGATTTTCATCAAACCTGCACAGCTCATCCCTGGATTCTTCTTCTTAATCTTGGAAAAGACTTCCTTGTAATACCAGGTATTTACGGGCATGGGTCTCTTCGGGTACTCTGGATGGAGCTAATTTTTCGGAAATGTGAATACTCAGTAGAGGGCAAGTACAAGCAACAAAGGAATACACATTTAACGCTATGCACCTGACCAGCAGTGTGTAATCCATGTGGCCAAGGAGATACTGCCCAGAGCCATGGCATGTTCCAATGCTATAACAGTCAGCTGTTGTTCTGCAGTACACATACATGGCTTGCTGTGTAAACATTTCAAGCATAATCTTTTACTAGGTAAAAAATTAAATGGTACAAACGGTCTATTTGGCTGAAACAGTCTTTTTGGAACAGGAAGGGGACGTCCCCAAACTGTTCTTAAAAAGCTGGGACCATGAAATTGTGCAAATTGCTTTGGTATGCTAAAGCACTAAACTTTTCTGTCACTGAGATTAAGGGCCAGAGAACAACCCCACACTGAACGCCTAACCCAGACTCATCCATCAGATTGTCACACAGAGAAAAATGATTGCACTTGGTGGTGTGAGGCTTGGATGCAGCTGCTAAGCCATGGAAATGCACTCTTCAAAGCTCTCTACCCTCTTTTTTTGATCTAATCTGAATAAGAAGTTTGGAGATGTCTAGAGAGTGACTCTGCAAAAAAAAAAAAAAAAAAAAAAAAAAAATAATAGCGACAAAATTTCACAACTGCACTTGTTGCATGGGTGGCATCCTATCACAGAACCACACTGGAATTCACTGAGAGCTTTAAAGCAGCCCATTACTTTTGGATTTTGGTCCTGCGTAAGACTGAGGAGGCGCTTTTGATAAAAAAATTTTTTTTTTTTTGTAAATAAAGCGATTCACATGACATTTAAAAGACAGCTTTCCACAGGCCATTTTTATTCACAAACTGGAGGTATAGAAATTGTTATGATTCTGTACCTACTAGAGATGGACCGATCCGATATTACGTATCGGTCCGATACTGACGTAAATTACTGGATCGGATATCGGAGAGAAATAAAAAATGTAATCCGATCCATTAAATATCAAAAAAGCACCTCACAAAACTTGCGACACAGCGTAACTCGGCTCATAACCGTAGCACGTCGGAGCAGTGTGCTCACGTGATAGAGCGGCTGTGTGTACCAGCATTTCATCTCCGAGGAAGTGATCCCAGAGAGAAGTAAAGCAAGTGTGTAAGTTCATCTCTAAATGTTTGTAAAGCATTCCCACGTTAAGCTTAACAACCGATATATGGAGCGACTTCCTCTTTTCTCTCCCTCCCTGTCCTGCTGCTATTAATCGTGAAACTGATTAATGATCAGCTGATCGGCATTTCTGTCTCGAGTCCGTCTCTCTTGTTTGTTTTTGGCCCACTTTGCACCAGAAAGAGGAAACCAGCGGCTGAACAACAGCAGCACGTTTAAGTTTGATAAGCTGTTGTTAGAATGTATTTAATATTACTTTCTACACCAGGATCTTTTTCTATGTAGCTGACAGCTGGTAACTGTGTAGGGGCGGATCTAGCAAAGTTTAGCCAGGGGGGCCGATAGGGCATGAACAGGGAAAAGGGGGCACAAAGACATACTTTTCTTTCTTATTCTCATTTAAAATGTCTAGCTTTTAATAAATAATTATCCGAATCTTACACCCAGAGTTTTAATCTGATGTAAAATGTATATCAGTCCATTACTGTATATAGTAACTATTAAGTCTAATATACCCTAGTAAGCTATAGTACTTTTTCCTTTGGGAAGATACCATCTGTGCAGTCTGCAATTCTGTTGAAGAAAGATGTTGAATCTATTTAATTATTCTTGAAAAATAATTTATTTCTGTGCATTTTTTCCCCACACTGCATCAAATTAAAGTTGATTACGTCGAAAGCTAAATTGGCTAGTCATTCATATGTATATTAGGTTGTTACCTGGGAATTCTGGAGGGAGGGGAGTGGGGGTGTGTGATTGAGGGGGTGGGGGAGCTGCTAAAAGCTGTGAACTTCCTTTTGTGTTTCATCTTGATGCATTCTCAATCATCCAGGGAAATAAATCTCCAAAAGTCACCAACTTGGAGTGTTTCAGTTTGCCATCTTAGGGAGAATCAACACACATGGGTGTATGTCCTTTGTTGCTGAGATTTATTGATAAAAACAGTACAAAAAAACCAACCATTTGTACACATATTTACAAATAATAATAAAAAGTGAGTGAGTACATTTCAACATTTTCAGCAATCACTCACAATCCTGGCACTGCCATGGTATCTGTAGTCTGCATTTACCACATGTGTATCTGTAGCAGTGAACACATCGCACAGTGGCATGATTGTTCTTGCATTTGTGTTTGACCTGACACATGGCTCTTTTTCCAGGGCTCGGTGTGGAGGGTTGTGTCCAAAGCAACTGTTCTTTTCTTGCCTTCTTCGCAGCTATATGAGAGTGAGCCAACTCTCTTGCAAGCTCCACCAGGAAGTCCACCCGTCTTTCCTTCGTCCCGGTGCATGCTTGATACAGCACATGTGCATTCAGTGCTGCCATGTCGATCATGTTCGCTGCAATTTCCAGTGTGTGGGGATCATTTGTCACCAACTGCATCACGTGCTACAACCCTGGTCTACATATCACCGTTGATGAACAGCTTTTCCCATCAAAGACTCGGTGCTGTTTCCTGCAGTATATTGCAAGTAAACCTGACAAGTTTGGGATCAAGTTTTGGGTGGCTTGCGACCTAAAATCCAAGTACATTTGCAATGTCTTCCCATATCTTGGCAAGGACCCCAATCGTCCCACTGGGGAGAGACTTTCTGAAAATGTAGTAATGAGGCTGATGGAACCATTCCTAGACAAGGGCAGAAATGTTACCACGGACAATTTTTTTCACATCGCTTTCACTTGCGCAAAAACTTCTTAGACGGTGTGTTGATTTCTCCCTAAGATGGCAAACTGAAACACTCCAAGTTGGTGACTTTTGGAGATTTATTTCCCTGGATGATTGAGAATGCATCAAGATGAAACATAAAAGGAAGTGCACAGCTTTTAGCAGCTCCCCCACCCCCTCAATCACACACCCCCACTCCCCTCCCTCCAGAATTCCCAGGTAACAACCTAATATACATATGAATGACTACCCAATTTAGCTTCCACTTGGCTGAAGCTAAAGCTTAGCTAAAAGCCTACCAGCCATTTGGCTGCTCTCCAGGTTTTATAGGTAGAAAAGCCAAATGGCTGCTCTCTGGGAGTTTAAGTGTTTTAAGCATCATGAGGTGGAGGGTGGTTCCCTATTTTTTTTCGCTGGGAGTTTGCAACCCTATTAGTTAAGTTGCTTAATATTTCTACTAAGTACTCTTTAAAATACCAGAATAGGAAGGATGGAGTAGGTTTAAGGTCATTAGATTGATCAGTATTGCTGAACTATGAAATATTTTGGGTGCAGTGTATTTTTTACATACAGGTATAACAGAATAGCATTACTGTTGTTGTTTATTTAAACTTGAGTATGAACTTATACAAAATGCAGCACGATATTAAAACAAAAACAGTTTTATTGATTAAAAAACACACTATATCGGATTCATATCGGTATCGGCAGATATCCAAATTTATGATATCGGTATCGGACTTAAAGTGGTATCGTGCCATCTCTAGTACCTACCTTTGCGTTATTGAGGGGATCAGAAAGGACACTTTCAGCTTCCACAATGAGCTCTGTGAGGTTGCGAACCTTCCGCATCTGAGAAACAACAAGGATATGTACAGTGTAAATCATATATTTGCTCAAGTCTGGCTCTTAGCAGTGAAACAGGCAATGCTGAAGTGAAACTGAAGATTTGAACATCTGCTAAAGAATAGTTAGGGATACTGAACTAGTAAATGCAAGCTAAGTTACTAAGTTAAAGTTAGAATTTGACCCACCTTCTGAATAACCTCTTTCCACTTTTGTTTGCATTCCTCCGGAGAAAAAGGAGGGAAGGCCACTTTCTCCCAGTCTAGAGTTCTCTCTCCATGGGTATAACTGAGCTCTTTCTTGTCATCCAGGATGTTGGCTTTCATTGCAGCGAGAAGTTTCTGGAGGTTTTTCTTGCACCATCCTGCACACGTACAGAAAGCACAGTCAACCACGACAAAGGATCCAACGGCCATTAACGAGATGTGAGCTTGCAAAGGCACTCTCATGCTGGGAAGAAAACTGCATATACCCACCAGACTCTTCTGCATTCTTTCCAGCGAGGCTCATGTTTCAAACAGAGCTTGTTTCATTCACACAAGTCCTTGGATGTACCGGCTGCACACAAACTACCCAGACATTTAAACTAAACCACGTTATTCTGCGTGGCAAAGTTAGCTAGTTCGCTAAGCTATCAGACTGATCTAGCTTAAGTTAAAAAGTTTTTACTTTACTGCTGCTGCTCACCCAACAGTACGAAACAAGGCGTAAAACACACGCTGCTCTGTTGGGCAGGAAGTAAACGCGTGCCAACTAGCCAATGAAAAGTGACATTCTTCTTCTTCTACGGGTTTCCCCGCCCTTCTTCTTCGTCGTCTTCACGAATAATTGCACAAATTGGCGCAACACTGCCTTTATCTGGTGGATTGTTGATCAGACGGTAGATTAATGGGAACTCTTTTTTTTTTTTTTGTCATTTTATACGATCACAAAAAATGAGTTACCCTAAACCATTTTGTAGCTTATAAATCAAATAAACTACAAAATGTTCTTTCAGCTGTTTCTTCTTAGTACCACTAATAAGATTTGCAAATCACTGCATTCTGTTTTTCCAGTTACATTTTACACAATTTTCAGATTTTCTTGAATTGGGGTTGTATCTCCTTCCGCTACAGCTAAAACACAAACGTCCCAAACTTGAGCCGCTAACACTAATATAAATAAATATTAATACACAGCAGTACTTGGAGAATTGGCGACGCCTCCTTTTCTGGTGTCTCGGACAAAGTGTTTATCCGGAATTCAGAGAATCTAAAGAGAACTGTCTCCAGCAAAAGTTAATAACACTTAGTAAAAATGAAAGCGGAGAGGTTTTTTTTACAGAAGATAGTTTTTTAATTACAGAGATATGAAAAGAAGAAAGCCGAACACACAATATAATTACTTTATACACAATATTATATCTCTCCTCGTATTGCCACACACTCCTTTTTTCTTTCCAGCATAAGCTCTTCTATCATTCCAGCAACAGTGTATACACATCATTTATCATCATATATTACACAATATTCATACAGATTTTAGCTCTTAGATAATAACTTAAGCGTCCATTTTTTACATTCAGTGTGCAGTTGTTTGGGAAAAAAAACAAACTTTTATAGCTTTTATACCTACAATTTTACACTCAGCTCTCAAGCTCTCTGCTTCTGGACAAAAGGCACATGTAGAATTGCTTCTCTGACATCTTGCACATCCTTTTTTTCTCTTTTTTTGTAAAAACATGTAAATGAGAATATTTCCAGGTTCAGTTATGCAAATGATTTACCTGAGTGGCAGTTTACAACAGCTAAATTTACAGTTTAGCAGTTGGCTTTAACAGTTTTACAGGTATGTGGAAAACCCCCAACATTTTAAGTATTTTTGCGCTAAGAGAAAAAAAATTAAGCCACTTATAAAATAAATATCCATTCATTAAAAAAGTCTGTCATGAAAAACATCTACAATGGCATCTGAGATTCACAGTACACGTCCTTCCCAGGCTCCTCCTCAAATGTCACTTTGGCATCATCAGCATCCAACTGAAACACAAGCACAGAAAGAACCGTTTTAAACACACTGCAACACACATACCATCTAAAAAGGTCTGAACTTTCCACAGCGTTCAGCTTACGCATTTCATTTCCAGTTCGGTGAAGAGATGCCCGGTCATAAGCATGCGCAGAGGAATGGTGAGGATGAGAACGAAGGGAAGCGCCAGAGACATCTGACTGGACTTCACAAGCCACAAAACTCCTAGACACACAACCTGGATGGCCGTGTACAGGTGCATTCGTCCTGTGCTCACCTGTAACCAAGACAGACAGACGTCAGCCAAACACAAGTAACTGACGATTTTAAGTAGCTTTGGAAACCTGCCAACACATGCCTAGTTCAAGGACAAATTAAAAGCATAATAAAATTTAAATCATAGAAATAGCCTTAGGTATATAAATGTGCATCTGGCAAATACCTCCCAGCAGTTTTACACAGAACATGATTTTATCACTACAGTCTCAAGCTGGGTAAAAATTAATAAATATAATAGGTAACACAGTAACATCTCATTGTGTTTAGTCTTGCAAAACCACAACTTCATTATTTTCCCCATGAGAAACCTTCTGTTTGCCCCGCTTATGCTAGCGCCATGGACCTCATGTATCATGCAGTGATGAGAAGCTTACTCTGGTAGCATAGGGTTCATTAGGATGGTATTTCTTTGGAATGAGAAGAAGCTGCACACGATCCCACAGCTGAATGCCATTTAACGACGTGATTCCCATGTAGAGGAAGATCCCAAACAAGGCTGCCATGGGAATCATCTTTAGGATGGGCTCCATGAGAACTGACAGACCTTGATACAAGCATACATTCAGATAAATGATAAAGGATCGTACACACACATCAGTTTGAATGCAAAGTATAAGTCTAGCAATGCTTTTGTAGACAGAACTGGGTGATTAGACAGCACCTACCAACAAGCAAGGCCACCACAATGCCGCTTATTCTCTGCTCCATCACTTTCTCTATCACCGGTTTTGGTCCTTTGCTCATGACAGTGAGAGCGTTGGCATGTGTGACAGACCGCACTGTGGCAGCGCTGAGCCACGGCACACCGAATATCGCGCTGAGGCCTCCCATGCCAACTAAAACCAGCAAGTCAAAGTGAAACCCGGAGCCTTTGACCATCTTCCTCTCAGGTTTACTCACTATCAGACTGTTTAGAGCCATAAAGAAGGGAGACGCTCATTAAAGTCATGAATTGTCACTTTTTCTATGGTTCGTGTCAGCTAATAAGACCAACGATGACTCACGTTGTGATCTGAGACTCCAGAAAGATGAGAATAAACACAAGCACGGCTGGGATGCAGGAAGCAAACATCAGCCACACAGGGAAAGGTTTGTGCTCTCCGAAAGGATTGATGAGCCAGCCTCTTTTTTCAGGATTGGACACCGTCAGACCTCTGGGAACGATTAGTTTCTATAAAGAAAAAAAACAACAACATTTTCAAATATGTTACACTGCAACATGTATAAAAAAGTTAATGGTTCGAGCTGCTTCCTAAATCCACTTTAAATTTTCCATGTAATTTTGTTACAATGTAAACATTTAATTTAATGGAATCTGGTCAAATTAAATTTAGTTAATTGGTAAACATTGAGTTTATACCAAGCTTCTTTTCCGTAAAGATGAATCATTTGAACAAATAAACCTTTGATTTTCATATATTTCGATGCATTTTACTTTAAATTATTGCTTCATGTTTATGAGTGTGCCTTTGTAGTTTGGAGTCACACGCTAACCTGAGTGTACGTATCCTGAATGTTGTAGTCCACAAGCGTCATGAGGACAATGGCAATAGGAACACCAAAGTCACCGATCAAACGCCTGATCTGTTAAACACACATCACCGACATCAAGTCTACTATTTGAATTTCATTTCATTTCATTTGGTTTCTTTTAATCCTATTATTTTAAAGTAAAGGTGACCTCATAAATGGAGTGAAACCTTCTGGGCATGAGCTCACCTTTCCAGGAAGGAATGTCCCGTTCTTGAACTGACGCAGGAAGTAAGCAATAAAGAAACAGCCCATCATGAGGCACATAGAGAGCAGGGCTGTGTTGGGGTAAGATGGCTTGATGGTGTTGACAATTAGAGTTTTGTTGCCGGTAGAATTGTCATACGTGACAATCTCTTCGACCTTTGGGTGCCAGGGATACTCGGCACTTGCATTCACGTGTTCGTAATTTAGAATTAGTGGATGCGCCTTGAAGATCTAAAGAAAAGTTCAAGAGCATAGGTGAAAATGACGGCTTATGTTCAACAAATAAATCGCAGATGAGAAATGTTTCAGATTTTATTACAACATGTGACACACACTTTTTAGCCACAATAAATAAAACCACTGAAAGATCAGTTGAACAGCACTGCACCAATGATGTAAAAAGTCATGTGTTAAATCCAATACTCTAGGCCTACAACCAATAAGACCAAAAGGACCTGATACCAAACACCCAGTGCCAGACACCACAGGGTCCCCAGAGGTCTTGTTTCTTTGCCCCGGTAAGTCAGAGCTATTTTTGTGGAATGAGAGTAACTTGCGCAATATTTGGCTTGAAGTTTTAAAATTGTGGCTGATTGGTGTGTGTGTGTGTGTGTGTGTGTGTGTGTAATGAATAAAGATTGTTTACCCTCCCAAGTTTGGCAAAAGTTTCATAGATGAAAATGAGGGAGATGAGGATGGAGAAGATTTCCTGGGTGAATCGTGAAATGAAGCGAACCAGGAAGCTGCCCTCAAGGGCCACAATGATCACCACAATGACGACCAGCCACGCTCCCACCCAAACTCTCCCAACAATATACTCAATGCCCTGGGACTTGCAGAACTGAATGATGGAAATGAATGATGATTTGAATGTAGTATTAATGAATGAAAAAATATTAATTGAATTAAAAAAAGACAATAATGGAGTTGTAATGTTTGTTAGGGTTAATAAAAAGGCTTTTTAACTCACTGCATAGAAGGCCTCCTCAAATACCAACAGTGGACCAGAAAACCCAATAACCAGGACGGGCTGCGCGGCAACAAAGCAGAATATAATTCCCTGAATGCTGGTGGAAATGAGGAGCTCTGGCACACCCATCATGTTGTCCACCTTATAAGCTACAGGCAAAGATAAAAAAACAATTTATAGGATCTCCAAAAATACAAAAAACAGAAGAAAAAAAAATGGTACCACAGTCATACACACCCAGGAGGCCTCCAAATGTGATGGCAGGAGACAGGGCAGCAAAGTAGATGAAAATGATGGCAGCAAGGACCTGTGCGTTTAGAGCATCGGTGATGTCACTCTTGTAGTACTGGTAGCGCCTTTTTATGTCTCGAATCATCCCCCCAAACGGTCGACCAGTACGAGAAAGGGGATCTTCAATAGGAGGTCTGGAAACGATTGAATCTGGGGAAAATGTGAAATCTGAGCTTAAGCCACTATCAGATCCCAAATAGTTATCCAAATAAGAAACTAAAAGCTGGCAAACAAATAATCTGTTTATCTTATTAGTTAAAATGTCAGCCAACATGGTAAATGCGTATGACTCACCACTGCAAACTTTGGCGTTGTTGACGAGGTCATAGCTTTGCAGTTTGTCCTGTAGCAGTTTCTTCTGAAAGTTGATGACTGAGCTGAGCATCGCCTCACTCTTGATCTCGGTGGGTGGGATCACGATGCTGCAGTCCATGAACTTGGACACAGCGTTGATCAGCTCTCGAGCACTCTTTGCCTGAAGGGCTGTCTGATTAAACACCTAGCACAGATTGAGCAGAGACAGATATGAAATCTGAAGATTGCAGGATTCTTTCTTAAAAATGAATTTTCCAATAGAAACTGTTAATCAAATATTATTTCACGGGATGATAAATAAATAGAAAAAAATATTAAAACCTTTGTTCAATTAACTTTATTTAGTGTTGGCTCATTTAAATTGCAGTTTGAACTTGGACTTGCAACCTGCAATAACTCCTTTTGCCACTTGGGGGCAGTGGAAACAATCTAAAACAAGATAAAGCCATCCATAGGCAATTGCCTCTGGATGTGCCTCGGTATAATTAAAGAAAAAAAGATAATTGTCGATGTCCTTTGATGTGACGGAGTAATACGTTTCCTGAAAAATGATACCACTGGTAATTGCCTGTTATAGTTGCAACAAAAAAACCTAGATTGGAATGAAATTGCTTTAGAGCACAAATGTGAGTAAAAAAAAGTCACAAAAGAGGAAAAATATTTCTTAAGCTTTCTGCTTTCTTCTCAGTAATGTCACCGTTAAGCCACATTAACCCTTGCTACTTTCTCTTTTGCTGAAAGAGCCTGAACAGAGAGCGAAGACTTGAATGCTGTTTTTGCACTGAGTAGTATTTTTTGTCTTTTAAAAGCCTCAGTCAACTCACTTTATTAGCCATTAGTGCTGCCATAGCACGCCCAGTCTCATAGTAGTCCATGTCGCTGCTGCTGGGGCCAATCAGAAGAAAGACAAAGCGTACAGGCTCTGGGGCTTCCAACGCTGAGTCCAGTGCTACTGCTTCCTTCAGACGCACAAAGACAGCTGTGGGCTTCTCCAGAAAATCCAGGGTTCCTGGTCAAAAGAGGACCCTGCATTAGTTAACTTGCGTTTAACTGCATATTAATCACAGATTTTTTTTTCATCTGTTCTAAATGTACCTTAACAGGACATTTTTCATGTTTCTTATATTCTTATGGACAAATCCATTTTCTTTATTCACATTTATGTTTATACTAAGGCCCAGAATATTCTCCAGAAGAACCTCAGAGATGCTGCATGGTCATAAAATACACCAAAAGTGTACTTAACCATGTACTCCCACACAATCTAACTGCCTGCAAGCTAAAGCCACCCATGTACTTATTCACTGTTTTTTTTTTCAATTTAGATTCTCAGCTGAAAGCTATCCAGCATGCTTTTCCTTTGGTGTGGGGGAGGAAGGCTCTCTGCATCAGCTGTGTGCTTGAGACTCAATGTACTATGGTGGTAACTTAGTTCAGATCAACTCAAATAACCTTGGTCCTATCAAGGAAACCATCTGGAAAAGCTTTAAAGCTGAACCTGCCATTCAGAATACCATTTCTTTATCCACTTGTTTACCATCCACAATGTCACTGCCAGGGATACTGAACTATGGGGGCGGGCCAAAGGTCACAGTCTATGCATGTGTGCATTAACTGCTTGGTTGTGCTGGAGGTTCCTCCCTCTTAAAAGAGAGTTCTTCCTTCTCACTCTTGCCGGTTGCTTGCTCATAGGTGTTTGTCTGATTTTTGTGGATTTCTCCCTAATATTGTTGCGCCTTGAGGTTGCTGTTGTTGTAATTTGACACTTTTTGCATTAGGTACACGTGTGCAGCAATCAGAATGTAAACACCAACACTGTACTCCACATCAAACATGAAAAAAGCAGCTTACCCACTAGCACCATGGAGGCCTCAACATGCTCAGATTCATCAGTCTAAGGTAAGGCAGAAAGGAAAAAAGACTTTTCTATTCAAGACTTTGTGCAACAGAACCAACTTTTAAACATGCTGCTTTTGTCAGTTATGCTTAAATAAATGATAATACCAGTGGGACAACTTACTCTCTCCTTGACAGAAAACTTTTGCAGGTCAGTCCCAGTCAACATTTGGCTTTCTGGGTCAGTTGTTTGGCTGAAATGAGAGCAGCACGTCACTGTCATTGTCTCTGTGACCCATAACTGAAACTACAGCGGCAAACTACAAACAGTAAACTATTCATTGGTAGTTCTCTGTTCATTGAATAGTTTACAAAAAAAAAGAAAAGAAAACAAGACTGAAAAGTGGTAGAAATGTCATATTTGATTGAAACTTTTTTTGTAATATTGTTAAGTTTATTTAGAAAAAACAGGAGTTTTCAAATGCACAAAATGACCTATTCAATATTTGAAAAACTTTAAGAGAAATTGCTAGAAATGTAATAAATGAGTCCTTAAGTTGAAATTTTGACATAATAACCTAACTGTGTTGACTTATGGATATCAAGAATGTTTTTTTCACATTGTATTTTGTTTATTCTGCACAAAAAATATCAAAGTATAAAAACAACAATCCATAGCTTTAAATGAATAAAGCTATGGTCCAGACCTATTTTGAGGTTGGGACCACAAGCTTTCTGACTTGTTACCCACAATCAGAGGGTTTGTTATGCTTATTTTGTTATCTTTGTGATTTAACTCTCAGACTGCACCGCACAAAACAGTTATGACAGTGTCCATTGTCTGTGTATAATAAAGGATTCAACAGGCAGACAAAAGGGTTTGATGGTCAGGGATGATGATTCATAATTATAGTTTGGATTCCACAACAGCTACAATAGTGTCAACCACTCTGAGCAAGCTAATGCAGTCTTTTCCTTTTGGAGTCTTGGATAATAGCTGGCTGAATGCCTGAGTGTATTTCATTTGTATTTGTGTTTGTATTTGTGGATGGTGTCTCAGACGATACCTGTGGTTTTGCAGCAGAGAGTTCAGCACTCCTTCCCGATCTCCTGACCTGATTTCCTTCTTGTTAACCATCTCACTGACCATCTTCTCTGTGATGGTATCCAGGGTCTTCTCCTCACAGTCTAAAATGGTCACACCTTGGCAAACACAATTTAGAAACATATGTGGTCATGTTCAATAAAAGGGAAAGAACTGCTGCTGTGGTTTAAGAAGGGACTTTAGAAGTAAAAGCCACTAAAGAAGCACTAGAACTAAAGCTATATGTGTCAGGTTGGCTAAGACTGAATTTTACAGATGCTAATCTAAAATAGCTTTTTTGATAATGATATTTTGCAACAACAATCTAAATCAGCAAAGCATTTAGTAAACTGGAATATAAGTATAGACTGCAGCACAGTTTTCCTTTGATCACACTGTAACAGGGAGGAGTGTGACACAGCATGGATTTACATAAAATATCAGTACCTTTAAATCCTATAAAAGTAAAGCACTTCAGAAAATTGAAAATAATTATAAATAGTGTAAAAAAAAAAACCTGTAAATGCTCATGTTTTGCTCACTGACCTGGGCTCATGGTGTGTCTGAGCTGGATAAGGCTCCTGAAGGTGAGGCAAGAGATGGGAGTGGGCACCCACACCTGCGCTTGAGGGTCAAAGCTCTCCTCATAACCCACCCATCGGCCCTTCTCCTGCCAGTAGCCCTGCTGCTCCTGCTCCTTCATTTGTTCCTTCAGCTTCTTGTAGACAGAGAGAAACATAAGCACAGGACAAAGGTGCAAGGATAATTTGTGTCTGTGAGGCAAGTGAATTTTAGACAGGGCAGGTGGATGATATAGAGCTGCTCACCACCCCCACCCCCACTCCCTCACCCCCACCCCCCTCCTTGCAGTGCAACATGTGAGCATGAGGTGTAGGCCTACAACTGCACAACTGTGGTTTCAGTAATCTCTTACATTTAAAGTCATCTACAAATTTAGGACATGTCTTTTTGTAGCAAATAGTAATAGTAAAAAAAATAAATAAAAGATGGTTTATCCGAGGTGATTGTTTCCAGCTACTATGACTTGTTACTGCTTGCCTTTTTTAATTCCAGGTTTTAAAATCTTACCTCATTCATTTTTTGACTTTACATACAGTTCCAAAAATGATTTTAAACAAACCAAAACGAATAAATAATAAAAAACCTTTATCTGCAAATTTTACTTCAAGGTTAAGAAAACAATATTTTTCATGCCATATGATTCCCAAGTGTGCTTTACTCTCTTCAGGCAGAATCAGATAAATCCTGGTCATACTTCATTACAAAACAAAAACATTAAAGACATTATGAGTGTTGTTTTCCAGTGACTGCCACTGTAAGAAGGCTAATTTCAACATCATCATCATTATTTATTTTAATTTGGTTGAGTTAATGTTTTACTTACTGTTACTGCATCAATGAATAGTGTAGTTAAAAGAGCAATATAGCAGTAAGCAAAGGTCTAACTAAGGTCATTGCACATACATGGGCGTAGGTTCAGAAGGCTTAGGAGCAATGTTCCCTCTAAGCTGCGCACGTGCGCAATTGCGCACTGCTGGCACGGTCTCTGCGCACAGAAAATCTGCGTTGCGCACAAAAAATAAAATCTAACCTGAATTGAAATTAAAATTAAAACTTTAACAATTCTGTTTTGTAGTGTTAGTCAGTAAGTGACTGGCTGCTCCCCTATGGGATTAGAACGATGCCACCTTATCCCATAGTCCAGCCAATAATGCGATTCACATTCGTATATACGCAGCTAATCAATGTCGTTGACAGGCTATGACAGCGTCCTTATGTGCTGACACCGGTGCTTTAGCTAGCAAAGCGGCGTGGCTGATGTGGAGTGAAGCCACACAACGTGTACAACCATTGGAGATGTGAGCAGGACAGACGGAACAATTGACAGAAAAAGTGTGGACTTTATATAAGTTTTTAAATTGTGTTGATAGGCCACGTAAAACCAGAGTTATGATAAAAATATCTGCAATGTTCGGTTTTCTTCCTGAATACTATCGTTGTTTATATTTACTGCAGGAAGAAACGGTAAAAACGGCGTTTTATAAGGAAAACGCTTGAAAGCGCTCTCCGCCTGTGAGCAAAAACAAAACCAAAAAAACCCCACCCTTTCCTATTGGTCGAAAAAAGTACCATGTCGACCAATCAAAAAAATATGGCAACATTGCATTTAGTTGTTTAGGAAGGGGGAAGTTTTAGGAGTGACGGTGGTGTTTTGAGATGTGAGAGATTTGCAAAGTTTAGCGCAAATCTTGTGTAGTTAGTGTGTAGTGTAGTCAAATTTTTTTATGTGTGTGTCAGAACAATGAGGCGACTGCTGACTGTTACAGCTGTTACAGTTCAAACAGGAGTTCAAACACAGAAGTTCTACTGAATGATAATCCTAAATAGAACAACACCTTGTTTTGTCTTGATAAATCACACTGTTACTCAGCTGAGTAAAGACATAAAGGCTTTACAGCTTTTTTCCCGATTTTTATTATTTTTATTTTAATATTGCGAGGGAAGTGGACACGGATCATGAAAATGTGGGAAGGTGATGTCCAGCTGACACTTTCATGTCTAAAAGGTAAACACGGTTTTCTCGCCTCAACAACCGCCAGGCTCCAGACCTCTGAGTCAAAATGAGTTTCCGGTGTGTACACGACTGGACACCCATGTTTCGAGTGTCAATACATGTCGAGCATCTAGAGTGGGTATACAGTGTGTGTGTGTGTGTGTGTGTGTGTGTGTGTGGGGGGGGGGGGGGGGGTGACCCTTACCTGACACTTTGCAATGAGGTTACTGTCAATGTTTCAGTTCTAGGCAGCTGGAAAAGACGGAAAATACATTATTTACAAAACAGAACTGAGCAAAAGGGCAGAATTCAGCTTAGCCTGACTAGACAGTGTTTAAAGTGCATGGGTGTGTACTTATAAAACAAAATATGTGGTGTGCTAAATAAGTAACATTGTGCATCCTCTCTTTTCTTTTGAGGACAAAATGCTAGTCACCAGAATGTAAATCAATGTATTTAACAGTGAAGACAGTCAAGTTTAAGGTCTGGCTGTAACAGTAGGGTTACAGAGGCAGAGGTAGAAGTTAAGATAAGTATGAGGCTGAATCAAAGTGTAGCGTCACCTGTTCAACCTTGTGTGTATGTGTGTGCATATATGTGAATCATTAAGTGTTTATGTGCAGATTCTTTATATGTACAAGGAGCAAATGTTAGATGGGTAGCTGTAGGTGCATAACAGGTGCATTTTTCTGCAAATATACAGTATTCTGTGAAAGTCATGAGTCACTCCTCTTTTTTTTTTTAATTTTGCTTCCAAGTTGCCAGACTTTCTTATAAATTTTTGAAATTGGTCTTGAGCGACTCATGGAATGAACCCGTGTTGTGTCTACACATAACAGAAAACTTAGCAAAGAACCAATATGAAATTGTGTCTTTAGGCGTTTTGTTACCGGTGGCCTGTCGCAAAAACATGAAATTTCCTCCAATTTCCTAAATCTACAAAAAAAAAATGATAAAATAAAAAAATCTAAAGATAATGCAGTCTGACAGAACTAAAATTGTATAACCAAAACGGTTATTCCCATATCTTGGCATGGTGTACAGTGTGCCCTTAAAGAAACTTGACACACGGAAGACAAAAAAAAAGACAAAAAAAACCTACAGCAGGTGAACAGTATTGAAAAGTCATGCCCTATCTATGCAATGATGAATATTCTTTTGTTCAAATCATTTTAAGGATGTACAGAGAAGTTCAGGAGCTAGATAAAGCAGTGAGTGTCCACAGCATCTGCAAAACACAGTGGAGCCTCTGTCATGGTTTGCTGCTACATTTCAGCCAGTGGTGTTGAGCTCTTGTCAAAATTGATGAAATTATAAAAGCAGAAATGTCAGCTTTTGTTCCATTTTGATTGGAAGCAGCTTCATGTTTTTAGCATGACAATGACACAAACACACTGCCTGCCAATGTATTAAAAGCATACCTGGATAGAAAACACACATAGTGGTACACTACCAGTCATGGATTGGCCTCCCAAGAGTCTGAAGCTAAAGATGAAGCAGTGTGGGATCATCTTGCATAAAGACATCTAAAGAAGCGCCTTAAATGTCCATTATAAACCTGGAGAACTATTCCTGGAGACTACTCAAAGAAATGACAAGAACGCTTCTCTAAGAGTGTTCAGGCTGTGCTGACGAATAAATATGGTCATACCAATTATACACTCTCAAGCTCTGGAATCATATATTTCTGTTTTGGCTTTATATATAGTATCTCCATTTATTTTGACACTTTTATATAAATTGCTGCACCATTTTTTTGCAAAAAAAAAATCTGCATCTTTGCAAGTGTCTCAAAGATCATTAAAATTGCAGATGAGAAAAGCATTCTTATCTTATTGTTTGTGCATACTTAATCATCTGGGCATGTATTCCATAAAAAGTGACTTGTTGTTTTACACAACATGACTGATATTGCCACATTCTGTTTTGCAATGACTGTTAAATTTCTTCAATTAACCAATAAAGATTATTCCACTGCAGCAGTGACTCTAACACACATCACAACAACATTAAGTGTGCAACTTCAATGAAGTGCTCCATTCCCATATTTTCATGCTTCAAAGCAACAGCTTAACTTAATTTTTGGACAAATACCATTCATAGCTGTAGCAGAAAAGCTGACACTTACCTCCTGCAGTCACTGCTTAAACTGACAGCAGTGGCAAGTGACTGACCCCAGAATGGCAAAAAAATTGTGACTTCATACGCACCACCTATTTAAAGCTTCTTCGGTGCCGATGTGTGTGTGCATGCTTCTCGATAATGGGTGGGACTAATACATGCATGCACACACACATGGACACGTGCACTCTAATTCTCTCGAAGCGCAAATCCAGCAGAGCAATGTGTTCCGGTCTCACCCATAATATTGATAGTGAATACAGTGGCTTGGTATGGAAGAAAACTAGTCAAACTGTGTCATTATCCAGCCCGCATCTTATCATATTTAATGTCTGTGTTTAGAGGACAACAAGGGCTTAGACTTCTCTGCTGGGCCTGGTCACCTTCAGTCTTGCTGGAGTAAAACATTTGCTTAAAGCTGGCTTTCATCTGCTTTTCTTCCTCCCACCTTAAGACGATCAGCATAAAACTGAGGTGTATTAATCACATTTATGATTGCATATATAGCAGAAACTGCTGCCCGACTGTCATTTTGGGCTGACTTTTCTTCTGAACTAGACACACAAACAACAAATTCAAAACAATTCCACTCATTAACTGCAAACATTAGGTGACATTTAACTCTTCTAGTCATTAGAGGGTGATTTTAAGAAGTCATTAGAGACTAATTCTTATTCCCCAAATTGTTTTAATCTTTAAAAAAGTGTGATATTACATTTCCTGTAATGCAACTTTCTGCTTTTTGAAAGATTTATGTTTCTTGAGCTCACTTTAATGACTCGGCTGGATTATGTAAAAAAAATGATTGGTTCTGCACAGGGCAATTCCTGGAAGCTTATGCTTGTTAGTTTTTTAATAACATAATAATCAAGTTGTAAAGCATATCATAACAGAGGTGTGCTGTGTTTAATAAACTTTAATGTAAAGAAAAGAAATATTTGCATACCTTCTGTTGACGGTAAATGTTATCATCCTGCATCTTGTTTCTGTCACTGTACCTCATTATGTAACTGTCTGGAATCCATTGAGACTATTTTTTTCTTGACACTGGGTTGTCAGTCACCAACATGAGTGACGAAATACGAGAAGTCCTCTTCCTATATGCAAATCTGAAAGCATTGTTTCTCTGCACGCTGATATATTTAATAGTGTCTGCATGTGTTTGTCCTGAACAGAAGCTCAGAGGCCTCTGCATCCCAAATCCTCTGATGTATCTCCCATTACAAGTATAAAGAATCTATAAGCAAAATAATTTTTTTAATGTATGTTTTACTATCTTTTCTGTTTCATGCATCAAGCAAAACTGACATTCACTAAAGTGTAATTCTGCAACAGCAGCAATCTCCTAATGTAATTCTAAAAACCAATATGGATGTAAATCTATCAAATTACTCTTTGCAAAAGCAAGAAAACTAGGAATTAGCAATGTATACTACTATATAGCATTATTGGATTATTATTGTTATTATGGTTGCATTTATGTGCTGTTAAGCAGTTTCATCTGCACAAATGTGTCATACTTTGTATGAAAGTGTAAATGCAACCTGGCTGATATCCTTCATTATATCCGTTAACATAACATTTCATTCCTCCAAGAAATGTTTAGCAGTGACATCAGTCTCCAAGAAAGGCATCGGTGTGAATACTTGATAGACATTAATACATGTATACACTATACATAACAGTTGATGCAAGCACAGGCTTTTGAGTTTTCATGCAATATTAAATTACAAAGCAGAGACTGCTTTTTTTGAGCCTTTTCTGTAGTGTTGTGGTTAACACATTTGCCTTAAAGGTGGAAAACATCCAGTTCAAGACCAGAAGGAGACACAAGCCCAGCCTCAGAGGTCATAATTTTCATTGCTGGTCCCAAGCCTGGATAAATGGAACGGTTGTGTCAGGAAGGGCGTTTAGAAAAAAAAAAATCAACATGTGGTATCATGTGCCATTGAAACCCCTGGGAAATAAGGGAGTAGCTGAAAGTAGTTGTCGGTTGTGAAGGACACACAAAGGGAGTTTTTTACCCTCATGTAAATATCTCATTTATGAATGAAAGGTAGCCAACTAATGCAGCTAGTGTTCAATCAGTACAGTTTAATTAAATTTTATTTATATAGTACCAATTCATAACAGAACAAGCTTCGATTAGAAAGAAACTCAGCAATCACACAATCTCTTATGAGCAAGCACTTGGCAACAGTAGGAAGGAAAAACTCCCTTTTAACAGAAAGAAACCTTTGTCAGAACTAGGCTCAGGGAAGGAGCAATCTGCCGCAACCGGCCTGATAGAGGGTGAATAATGTGAAAAGTATTGTTCCCAGCATGGAACCCTGTGGAACTCCATGACAAACCTTTGTGTGTGAGAAAGATTCACCATTTACATACAAAAATTGGAATTCATAAGATTGATATGGTAAATGGCCTGTATTTATATAGCGCTTTACTAGTCCCTAAGGACCCCAAAGCGCTTTACATATCCAGTCATCCACCCATTCACATTCACACACTGGTGATGGCAAGCTACATTGTAGCCACAGCCACCCTGGGGCGCACTGACAGAGGCGAGGCTGCCGGACACTGGCGCCACCGGGCCCTCTGACCACCACCAGTAGGCAACGGGTGAAGTGTCTTGCCCAAGGACACAATGACCGAGACTGTCCAAGCCGGGGCTCGAACCGGCAACCTTCCGATTACAAGGCGAACTCCCAACTCTTGAGCCACGATCGCCCCGATATGATTCAAGCAAGTGGAGCACAGTGCTACCACAGTACAGTCAACATCTGGCTCTCAAGTAATTGAAATAAATTACAATTCAATAGTATTTCAACAATGTTTATTATTCATTTTCAGTTAGTAAGAAAATAAATTTTAAAAATTATTTATTTTCTCATTTCAAGTAAAATAAGGCTTCGATTTTAGATTTGCTTAATTTTAATAAAGGTGTTGTTTGAATCACCCCATTTCTGTAAACCATCTCAACTTTGAATATTATTTTCTCCCTATGTGTTTCCCCCATGAGTTTTCTGTTTTCACACATGCCCTGAATAAAGCATTTGATTTGCTAAGTAATGTTATGTGGGATGAGTTACAAAGCATGTGACTCGTCTGTGTGTTGCCTTTGTATATACATTGACCACCAAAGACAAAGGAAAAGGCTGCACAGATTAAAATAACCTTACCGTAAATACAAGAAATGCTGTGCAGAGTAAATTAGAAACAGTCCATCAAAATCTAGTAGTAGATCTGTTAGAATGGAGAAACATCTAGATGCAGATCCAGCCCTGTCTATTGGTGACCTAGGGTTTAGATGAAGACATTAACTCAGAGAGGCTGATCGAAGTGAAGGGGTCCAAGTAAACATCAATCAAATATCAGTTATTAAAGTTGCTGTACTTTAAGGCACATCTGTGGGATAGCTGTAAATAATTTTTTCTCTAATTATTACAGTTTCATCTGGGAAGAAATTCCTAAAGTCATTGCTAGTTAAGGTTAACAGACTTAGCTCATTAAAAATTGGACTTTTTCTCAGCCTGGCTACAGTGCTGAAGTTAATTTGTCACGAATAGTAAGATGTCCTAGCTTTACTGAGGGCTTTTGTAGAATAACAAACTATTTTTTTAGGCCAAAAGTGTAACACCAATTCTTCTTCAGCCTATCCATTATCTACTTCAAGGTGGAAGTTTGTGAGTTACCAGGGAGTCAAGCAATCAAGCATCTGTAATGTACTGCCTTCTTTTTCAGAGAAAACACAGAATCCAGGGTCATACGCAGTGCAGATGCTACAATATTAATAAGATATAATCGATTTCTGTGGGATAAAAAAATGCAGAGAAACATATAAGATTGCAACTGGTCCCAAGTCTGGATAGTCATGTTTTGGGGTGTTTAATAAATTCAGCCAGATTTCAGGAAAAAAGAGAGCTTCTCTATCTAACATCTCCTAACAAGACCAGGTTTCCCCAAAAAGTTTCCTAGTTAAGGTTGGTGGAGTACTGGAGGTCACCCAATGCAGCCTGATTTCCTGGCTGCTCGGGAGGACCAGCCAAGGGAGCGCTAACTGGGGCTAAGCTACTTTGGCCCACACTGACTACCAGTTGGGCTGGTTATAGGACTGTGGAGGCTCTCAGGTCATCGTACTCTAAGGAGCTTGGAAAGAAAAGCATCTGGACTTTTTAAAGTTTCTTGAAGACTTTTCATCTCTCATCCAAGAAGTTTCTTCAGTTCTAAGAGCAGTTGGTGGAGTCCCAGATGGTCTTCTACTCTTTCTGTCGTATTTGAGGTTTGTAAAACAATGACCAAACAATGCACTTTGACGTGCAAATAGATACAGAAATGGTGCAAAAAATGCTGGTAGCAAAATCCCATTTAAAAATTCACCAAATCAGCAATTCAATACCAGCAGAAGTGATTCCAGCCCAGTTGCTACAGCTGTCACTAATATGCTTGGTATGTGTGCAGGGCAACTGAGACTATGCTAAACAAACTCAGGGAGGGAAATCCTTACTGTGTGTTTGGCAGCATGCCAGCATCCAGATCATGGTACAGCTGAATAAATTCATTCCATAAATATTATTATATATACAGTAGTTTTATCTGTTACCATAACACTTCAGAGTTCAGAAATAAATAGGTGACATGATGGTGGCTACATCCATCTTTTATATAAAGTTATAGTTAAAAAATGAACGAAAATTTAGTAAACAATTCTAATATTAAGGAAACCTTTTATTAGCCGATATGCTTGGATACTTTATGGCACCTTGCTTATACTGTAATCTTTTAAAAAAAAAAGACAGTTTCTTTACTTGTACTGCTTTCCACATTTCGCATTCTTTATAATGCTGACAAGTGATAACAGAAGTATAGCACAGCCCTTCAGCACTGTTTCTACTATAAAGTACCATCACAGAAAGTGGTCACAGGGTGGAAAAGTCATCATGCAAGGATGGAAAAAGACAAGAAATGCCCAAATTCTTTTCAATGAGCATTTAAAGCGTTAAAAGGAAGTTCACTGCTTTAACAATGATCTTACAGCTGATAATAGGTGGGCAGGCAAGACATCAGCCACACTCGGTCAGATGAGGAAGCAAGTAGGAAGCAGGAAGGAAAGACTTTAGCCAGACAACATTCTGGCCAAAAGCATCAGAAAAACAGCTTTCTGCTTTCTACACGCTAAAGCTGAGCAGCATATGTGTAGGCAGCAGACTGATGACAGGAGACAACAGATGATCAGCAGATGGTCAGGTGGAGTCTGACAGCGTCTGAAAGTAAAAATGCAAAAGAAGAGGCATTTGTTCTTATATATTGTTACTTACAAACTTCATTCAGTGTGTCCTATTAAATTAACTAACTTTAGGTTAAGAAAAAAACTGGCACTACTTCAAAAAAGTAGGGGCAGGAGACAAAAAAATGATACAACATAGTAATGCAATATCAATACAGGGACACCACATATAGACATGTTGTTAAAATACTTTGGGAATACTATGATCAAGAGGGCTATCCCATGCACCACCATCCTGAGATAATAGGAAAATACACTGAATTAATCCATCCATTCACTTCTGCTTATATGTCGCGGGGGGGAAGGGGGGGGGGGGGCGGCTGGCGCCTACCCAGCTGTCTTAGGGCGAGAGGCAGGGTACACCCTGGACAGGTCGCCAGTCTGTCACAGGGCTAACACATAGACAACCATTCGTGCTCACATTCACACCTATGGGCAATTTAGTGTTTCCAATTAACTTATCCCCACTAACTGCATGTCTTTGGACTGTGGGAGGAAACCGGAGTACCCGGGGATGACCCAAGCAAACAATCAACAGTGCTAAACAGCGTGCCACTGCACTGTTGAATTAATTCATCTGTGAAACCATCCAACACTGGACTTCCTAATGCAGAGCAAGCTAATGGCTCAGTCACACAGGTACAAATAGGACAGCAGGCTCTGTGCATCTACATAAAATAAAAATGACAATAATAACGATAAATGCTGTCTTACTTATAAATACAGACAGACTGCTAGGACGTTGCCATCAGTCTAAATTAGTTTTTGTCAATGAGCACAACTTGAGGGGACTCGAGGTCACTGTAATTTTTAGTAGATATACTAATGGTATCAATTTCAAACTCCTACGTTGCCCACCTGCTCACCCAGCGGGACAAATACACATCCTCAGCCTTTTATGAGGGGTAATAATAAACTGGATTATATGTATGGCAAGTGCTTTAATACTTCAGGAACACTTCCTTAAAGTTAAAACTGACTCCACTGAATGGGAACAGTCCCATGGAGAATAATCATCTTTAGCACAGCAGGGGGCAGCATTCTTTAAAGGATTATTGAAAGTGACTGTGATAAAATCGCTGAGGTTCTTCAGGTTCATGTGCAACCAGAACTCATTTCTCTGTGTACATATCACTAAGCACATTTAAGCAGAAATCTTTAAAACAGGAGATTCTTTGAACCTTCCTCATGTATAATTGTAGCGACTGGAACCACTACTGTAAATTCAGATGTGTGAATTGTAGATTAAATTATATTACATACATATAGATTATGTTACCTGGCAAACTTTGACTTGAGTAGTTACTAGTTAACTTTGGTTAACCATCACCCAGGGATGCTACATTTAAAGTTTAAATTGGTGACACATTGGACATCTGGATATATTTTTTTCTTCCAAAACCATGAAGTGGATTACATAATCAAACAAGCAGATTTGTTTGGCTACATTTAAAACAAAGACCCCAAACTCCAATGTTAATGGTATACAAGTCAGGGCACACTTTCTTTTAAAAATATCTGCATAACTGAGGATTTCTGAGGAACTCAACTGAGGATTTACACTCTGCTCAATATTTTTAAATGATCTCTATGTCCAACTCCCCAAAAAACAACAACAAAATATTCCCTCTGGATATGGAGGTTCAGTCACAGGTTAAAATATTGAAACGATGAACTTATAAAAAAAGCATAGACAAAAAGCAAAGTGTTCCTCGACAACAAAAGACAAACTGCCCCGAACCCTTGGGGGCTCTCGCTTTTATACAAAAAAGCCCCTCATCCTCTCTGTAAATTTCCACTCCACGATCTCAACCCTGTAGGGGTGCAGATTCTGGACAAAACTGGAATTTTTCAGCCCTCATTTACTATCATTAAGGGGTCACTGTGACCTGCAACACTTCACTATTTCTCACCACAGGTGCTCTGATGATGTGCAACATGTAATATCCAAACACAGTAAACACATAATATATCACTTTGGCAAATACTCAAATATAATATGCTGATTACTTGAGCTCAGAGCAACCAATATGTTATGAGATAAAATGCCATACTTCTAAAATATGTCAGGCAAGGAGAAAAGGCTCATACTGAAAAAACCCCACAAGTGTTCAATGGTCTCTCTGCCATGACACGTGTAGAGACAAATGCGTATGGCCATGGAGTTGGTAACGAGGGTCACTCACTTTAATCAGCTGCTTCAAACCAACATTTTTGACTGTGATCGTGGGCTCTGTTCCAAAAGCACCTCCTGTCTCCTTTTCCTAACCTCTTCTTTGACCTTGGTGACCTTTTTATCAAGGTCAAAGAAATGTGAGAAGGAGCAATGATAAGGAAGATAAAGAGAACAGCAGTCCGTTGAGAATCAGAATCACCTAACACTAGTCTCCTTATATGTTGAAACTAGTGTGTGCAGAAGAAAGATTACAGAATGCATCTTAATACACCAAGGTTGGAATTTTAGAGAAAAAGCATTTTTTCTCAAATTTACTACTACTTGTGTCTGCGGCAGAGTAAAGCCATCTTTTGATGTTTATAAGCTTACTTAAATAGGCACAGTGTTTGTGACTGAAAGTTGTGAACGGGAGTATTTTTGCTGCTGGCCTTAGCATCTCAGCATATGTATTTGTAGGAGCTTTCCTTTCAGGAGAAAAATGTTTACACGACTCACGAAAATGTGAATTATAAAATCTGAGGGACACAATTTACTGCATTTTTACAAATCTAGTCCTGAAAAAAATCAAGAAACAAGAAGTGCTTACTCAGTATTTTGGGTGGATGGCTTAAGGCTGCCCAAACTGTCTCTGTCCTAAAACTCTTCACTCAGTCCGGATGAGAGGTAAGCTCCGCTTATTGGTCATAAGTAATACTGGGATTGTCATAAAAAAGAGCAGAAATCATCAGAGCCGAGCTGTCTTTTTTTCAGCAGTGTGCACAAAGCAAGTTACCGTCACTGCTGAATCTGTAACACAATTAATTTATCTCAACCGGATTACTGTTTTCAGAGAAAAACACATGCGTGAAACCTGAGCTTACGCTGGATAATTTTGGTAAATTTCTACCCACATCTTTGTACACAAAGGATAGCATACAGTTAGTAGATCACCCTGGAACTGTAACATCACAATAAATCGCCTTATAGGACGGTATTTGCTCCTCTCCTTTCATAAAGGATGCTTTCTGTGCTAAACGGGACAATAAAGGAGGCATTTACGCTCTTTTTCCTAGTATTTGGAGATGTGGAGTGGCTCTTATTATGTGCTATGCGGATACTTCCTTGTCATTTTCCTCAGTTAGGGCTATTCCAAAGCAAAACTGAATATTGGAACACACCGTGTGACGAGCTTCCAAAGCGCAGGTGTTTTGAAAAACACTGCTCCAAAGTGGGGGTGAAAACACCCACATGACATGACCATGGGTGATTAAGGTTTTTGTATATCATCCCAGTTTCAACAGGTGGATTATCTGCTGCATTTAGGCAGGTGAGATGCCCAGATTTCCATCTCTTTACAAACTAATAATAATGGATTGGATTTATATAGCACTTTTCAAGTCACCCAAAGCGCTTTACAATGCCACTATTCACACACTGGTGGAGGCAAGCTACCACAGCTGCCCTGGGGCAGACTGACAGAAGCGAGGCTGCCATATCGTGCCCCTCTGGCCAACACCAGTAGGCGGTAGGGTAAAGTGTCTTGCCCAAGGACACAACGACCAGGACAGAGAGCCCGGGGATCGAACCGGCAACCTTCCGGT
>NC_135174.1:14628877-14631377 GCF_041146795.1 Maylandia zebra | reverse complement strand
ATGACACATTGCTGAGATATAGAGCACGCCTATAATAACAACCAATAAGCAAAACCCTGTAGACAACAGCTAAAACTACAGGATTGAGAAGCTGAATTAAATATGTAGACACTGCTAAGCTGATGAGCATGTTCCACATTTTCTTTTCTTTTTATTTATTTGTTTCTTTTAGAGCAGAAGCTGCTGTAACACACCCAAAGAAAGACTCTAGGTCTGACCAACCGTCTCAGTCGTGGGCAAAAAGATGTCAGTCAATAAAATTCTAAAAGATAATTTATTGACAAAAAATATATCAAGAGATAAAAGATAAAACAGTCCAGTGTCCCACTTAAGAATTGTATAAAAACACACAGTCCCAAGGCCAGAGCCAACTATGCCACACAGCCAAGTTGCACTCCACATGTTGCCTTTAACAGGGTTGGAAGTTGTCCTTGGAGACCCACCACCCTGCAAGCATATAGTCAGTGGTCACTCAAGCCTCTGCAACTCTGCTGCCTTTAGGCTGTGGCATATAATAGGCCCTGGACTGCACAGAGAGACAAAACGACACACTTAATATAAAATTCATAGCGCAAAACCAATCCATCCCAATCATATCTGATTTCATCACATTACATACCTGCACAGAGAGACAAAACAACACAGCAGTGTTTGTAGTGTGGGCTATAAGAAGACCGGTGTATCAGTGCAATCAAGTACACCTGCCTCTAATTAGTCCAACCCCATTCCAGCCATTGGCTCACCAAAAATGTGACACACACAAAACCACTCCCAACCCAGTGCAACTTCACACAATAATATGGAGCTGAATTAACACAGGCACATTAGTCTACCATGTTACAAGCTGCATGCTATTACAAGCCAACATATGCAGACTTCTGCCTTGTTCGGGTGGCAGCATTTTTCTTTTTTCTTTTGTGTCCTGACACGTTTATGTTTTTTGTTTTTGTTTGATTATTTTGTTGGTTTTGGAAACGAATTTAAACGAACTTGTGACAATACTTGAGAATCACAGTGACACATAGTGATTAGGCATATGATTGAAAAATGCCTAGGTTTAGAGCTGTGAGCTATGAGCTGTGAGCAATGCAAAGTTAAATATATATATTTGTATAAATGGGAAACAACCCTAACTTGAAAGTTTGAAATGTGTGAGATCCATGCATTGTTTGAAGAACTAGAAATTATCTAAAACTGCCTTAAGTGAAAATGTAGAGTTGCATCTATTCTCCCAAACAAAAAAAAACAAAAAACAAAAAAAGGGAGAAGCATTCTGTAACTTAAAAATAAGGCTGACTGTTGACAACAGACTAAAACACTAATTCGCAGGTGGCTATCAGGAACAGAGAGGCGAGCAAAGTCACAAACACCAAGGCTGCAGACAGCCACGCAGAAACAGCAGATAACATAGAGACAACGCCTGCTAGAACCGTGGAGAGGAAGGTCACTTCACACGAGATTGTTGCGCATGTGAAATACACAAAGATAAACAAATAACCATTTATATAGACAGCCAGTATGTTTTCTCTGCTGTGCATCATTTTGCAAAAAATCTGGAAAACCAGAGGAATGATTACACCAACTGGCAAACCAGCATGCCAACCTCTTACAACGCCTACTGACTCTTTCATTACTACAGGCAACAATTTTGCTGACAGAGCAGCAAAATAGGCGGCACAACAGGCAAACATCACATTGATGGCAGTAAACACACATCAGATTCCACTGGATGTGTTGAAAAATGAACAAAAAGCAGCAAGCACAGCAGAGCAGGCAAAATGGCTAAAACACGGTGCAGTTCTGACAAACGACTTAATGATGTGTTATGGCAAGCCAGTGTTGCCAAAATTCCTCCACAAAATGGCGGCATTAGTGACTCATGGCTGTACGCATTTGTCAACGGGGGGACTGACCAGTATTGTCAACTCTCATTTCTACACTGTAAATTCTACACTGTAAATTTTGAAACCTCAGCAAAACAATTTGTCAGAACATGCATGACGTGTCAAAAATATAATGCTCAGGGTAACCTGCGACCACAAAGAGGCCGTTTTCCAACTCCGCCTCATCCTTTTCACACAATTCATATGGATTTTATTGAACTAAGCGAATGTCAAGGGTCAAAATACGCCCTAGTGGTTATAGACGTGTTCTCAAAGTGGCCGGAAATCTATCCAGTGAAAAAGGCAGATGCAATTTCAGTAGCAAAGTGCCTGTGCAATCACTTCATACCCACATATGGCATGTCATCACTAAGGTCTCTGAAGCACTCGGTTTCAGCATAAAACACCACTGTGCTTATCACCCTCAGAGCGCAGGCCTTGTAGAGAGAACTAACGGCACTATAAAACAAAGGCTCAGGAAATGCATGGCAGAAACAGGAAGGCCGTGGCCTGAATGTTTGGGTTTAGTGAAAATGTGGATGCGCTTAACACAAGGCTCCCATAAACTAACTCCATTTGAAATCATTCATGGCAGGCCGTTTCCACTGCCCATTACC